>NC_051440.1:27619367-27633654 GCF_001649575.2 Kryptolebias marmoratus | reverse complement strand
TCTGCGGGTGTATGAAGCCCGTCTTGGGTGTCTGCGGGTGTATGAAGCCCGTCTCGGGTGTCTGCGGGTGTATGAAGCCCGTCTCGGGTCGCTGCGGGTGTATGAAGCCCGTCTTGGGTGTCTGCGGGTGTATGAAGCCCGTCTCGGGTCGCTGGGGGTGTTTGAATTGCATAAATGTTACAGATCATTTGTCGTGTTTCTTTGGACGTTCTGAATGTAAACATCTGCATCAAACTCATCTGAGAGGAAAATAAACCCCTCCTGAGGAAGAAAGGAGTTTTTCCAGCTGTGGTTAGACGTTTCTCACAGCTGGAAACATCCTGAAATCAGCTGACTGAGCGTATTAACCCTTTCTCTGCCTCCCGTTGCTTTCAGGATGACCCTCCAGCCATGGACTTTGTCACCGCTGCAGCAAACCTTCGGATGCACATCTTCAGCATGAACATGAAGAGCCGCTTCGATGTGAAGTGTAAGTTTTAATAACTGCCTTCCTCCAGGAATGACCCGTAAATCAGGGTTTAGTTTTATTCAGATGTACGCTGACACTGATTACTGTAATAACTTCTTTCAGCCATGGCAGGAAACATCATCCCAGCTATTGCCACGACCAACGCTGTGATAGCGGGACTCATCGTGTTGGAGGGGCTGAAGATCCTCTCCGGAGAGCTGGAATCCTGTCGCACGGTGAGTTCAAGGGTCACGAACGGGTCTTTGTCCCAGAGTGGGGCTTCTGCTGAAAACTTGAGCTTAATGTGGACTTCAGGTCAGCTGCCTCCATCTTTTATTAAAGCTTTAAAGCCCAGTCCAGCTGGATTGGACCTGACATACGTGATGCTGCAATGAATGACTTCAGAATTTTAATAATCTAAATATTCTGCAGTTATTTAGTGCTGTCTGTGTGCCTAAAGCCAGAAGTTTTAAAGTCTTGATGGGTTCAAACTATAAGGTTTATTTTTCCAAACTGAGCAGACATTCATCGGGTCGGTAACGGTACCGTGTGGTTCTGTCAGTGTAATAAAAAGTAGGGAAGTGTTTGTATTTTTTGCAAACATCCGAAACCAGACCAGGCTCACGTTTCTTCACCGTCTTGTTGATCTTTTTGATTCGTTTGTATTTTTTGTTTAAATTTTCACGTCTCCTCTTTCTGTTCAGCATCTTTTCTGCTTCCTGGCAGTCTGACGTCTCTCTCCTGTAAAATATTAAACACGAGAGAGAAAACGAGAAAAGTTCTCCTGTAGAAATTAATTCTTGTTGATCAGATTTGGATCTGACTCCAGTTTGGTCCATTTTTCTGTCAGTAAGATGAAAATTGAGCAGAAAACTTGATTACAGCAGGTTCCATCAGTGTGAAGTTATAAATAAAGTGTTTTTTGTGAAGTGAGACGTGTTAAATGTGACCCAGGACATGTTTTTGTCTTTAGATCTTCCTGAATAAGTGTCCGAACCTCAGGAAGAAGCTGCTGGTGCCGTGCGTCCTGGACCCTCCCAGCTCCAACTGCTACGTCTGCGCCAGCAAACCCGAAGTCACGGTCAAACTGAACGTCCACAAGACGACGGTCCTCTGTCTGCAGGACAGGGTAACGAGACGGCGCCGTCCTGAGCTGGAACAGGAAGCTGTTCTGAACGTTACAGCGGGGCTTCTTCTTCACGCTGTTTGTGTTTTTCTGTTCAGATCCTGAAGGAGCGGTTTGGGATGGTCGCTCCAGATGTTCAGATCGAGGATGGGAAAGGAACCATCCTCATCTCGTCAGAAGAAGGAGAAACAGAAGGTAAGATAAAAACTCCTTTAGTTTTCATTTAAAGACAAATAAGTCCCTAGAGTTTAATCTGTTGCTTTATTTAAAAAAAGCTTTTCTTTGAAAACTTAAATATATGTAAACTGAACATAAAACATTTTACTTTTGATCCTCTGATTTAACTCGACAGATAAAATAAAAACTCTGTCTGTCTGATTTGTCTGCATGAGGCTTGGACAGTAAAATAAAACTTGTTTGCATCAAAACTGGAGGAAGAAGATGAAAGTTTTAAAGAAATCAAAGAGGTACTGTATTCAGTGAGTTTTCAGACCCCTTAGCATCAAATCCAGAGACCTGTTCTGGTGGTCCTGGAGACTCCGACGTGAGCGGGGGGGTGGCGTGCACCTCCTTCCTGTCTCCGAGCTCGAGGAGCGGGGGCCACCGTGCGCCTCCTTCCTGTCTCGAGGAGCGGGGAGGCCGCTGTGGGCCTCCTTCCCATCTCCCAGCTGCAGTCAGAGCAGGAGATGTTCAGTGTTTAATGACTCATCTGGACAGAGTAGGGTGCTCTTTCAGCTTTTGTCAATTAGTCCAGAAACGCTGATGGTATAAAACCAGTTGAAGTTAGTAATATAACTTGCTGCATAATACGGCTGCACATCGTATTAAAAATGTTTAATGTTTCAGTATTAGTGTGAACTGTATCATTAACACAACAAACTCCAAAAAAATGCATAACAGTAGAAATTTGTCTTGAAGATGGAGGCCAGAGCGGCACATGGAGAGCCCTCTGGACTGACAGGAACGTGTTGGTTTATTAAAGTTTCCCTAACACACGCAGATCTGAACATTTATACCCAGGAAACTAACTGTAACGTTTCCTGTTGTTGTTTCTGAGGTTTAAAATCTGAATCTGTGACGGTTTCCTCACTTTGACTCTCTGCACATCTTCTGCTTTCTTTCCAGCCAACAACTCCAAATTTCTTTCGGACTTTGGGATCCGTAATGGCAGCCGCCTCCAATCGGACGACTTCCTGCAGGACTACACGCTCCTGATCAACGTCCTGCACACGTATGTTCTCATGGTCACGTGATGCTCTGTAAACCCCGCCTTTCTCTCGCTGAATAAACTGAACGCGTTGTGCCTCTGTCCTCGCCGGCAGCGAGGAGCTGGAGCGGGACGTGGAGTTTGAGGTGGTGGGCGAGGCTCCGGACAAAGCTCCGCCCCCTCAGAGTAACCAGGAAGAAGTGAACAGTATCACCAACGGCAACAAAGACTCCGCCCAGCCGTCCACGTCCTCGAAAGGTCGGCATCAGTGTTGTCTGTGTCTAAAGAGGAGTTTAAACAAAAACCAAAAACATTTAATCGTTTTACTGACATGAAATATGTTTTAGTAAAAGAAAAAAGTCACTTTTGTAATCCAACTACTCCTGCGGACTTTGTCAGAACGTTCGGCTCATTCAGGAGGTTGCTGCTGTGACTTTTAGCTTTAACTTTTATACATTTCAAAAATATTTAACTATATTTACAAATATTTTCCACAGAGATGTTTTCAGTTCCTTTTATTCTCTTTAAAATCTGCTCCTTTTATCTTTTAGCTACTGTCTTGCTAATTTTAGCATTTAGGGATGGTTTTGCTAATGTAACTTAGCTCCAGTTTTAGCTAATTTTAGCTTTTAGTTACTGTTTGCATCAATAATCTTTGGAAAACTTCCTGTGGTGTTCATGTTTTGTGGAATTAAAGCTCTCTCTCCTTCCACCGCAGCTGCAGCGGACGATGATGACATCATGATCGTCGATTCTGAGGAGGAGGAAGTTGCTTCGTCCAGCTCCGCAGCGGCGACCGCCGGCTCCAAGAGGAAGCACCCGGACTCAGAGACCGGTGAGACCTCCACAAAGCGCCCGCGCACGGACCAATCAGGTGCAGCCGCTGACAACGACGACGATGACATCATCGCTCTGGACTAACGGACCTCTTGGTCCCGTCTGATGGACTTTCTAAGTTTTTGTCCTTTGACTCCAGACAGACAGCAGGATGAAATAAAACACCTGTTTAATGAAGAACAATCTCCTCCACGGTTCATCTTTTTTTTTTTTGTGCTTCAAGCTTATTTTCAGATGATAAACACGACGCTGTAAATAGATTCTGCATTTTAGAAAATTTTAAAAAGTGCATTTAACTTTTTATTTTTATTTCATTTAAGATCCTAAAATGCTTCTTGATGTTTTAAAAAAGTGTTTTTTTGTTGTATTTTTTTATAAACGTACTGTATTTTTCATGCTACACAAATGAGTGTTTTGTGGGGTTTTTTTTGTAATATAAAAAAAAAGAAATCAGTTGTAAAAGAGGTGGGCAGATCCTGGAGTTTGTAGATGCTGTTAGACGCCGAGCACAGATGGAGAGGTTTCATTTACTACCTCTTTTCTATAATTGACATGTTTGTTTTTTATTTTCTTCACATCTGTAACCAGACGTTCTGTAATTTGGCTGCAGTGAGGCAACAGCCCTGAAGAGGAGCCGACGTGTGTCGGATCTTAGAAAGGTTCGGAAGCGTCCGTTTGTTTGAGACGGACCCGGAGACGCAGCGGGGCGTTGGACTTCAGGAGCCGCAGCACAGGACGTCAGTCTGTTTTCATACGTTCGTGTTTCTTCCTCATCTAACTTGAAAGTTTGTGCAAAGCCTTTGAACCAGTTTCATGAAGACAATAAATGCAGCCGATTCCGAGGCTTCTCGTTCGCTCAGATGTCTCGTGTTGTTTTAGGCCTGAGAACATCCCATAACCGTAACCAGCTGCAGAATCTGACATTATCGCGGTTTTATTGCTGCCGTGGAGCTCAACCGTCCTGTTTCTTTACCGTTTCCTGCGTCGTGTTTCCGTCCTTGTGTGGATCATATAAACACATGAGAGCCATAAAAGAGGAATAAAAACAAGAAAGCAGTTCAGGTGAATTCCCCGGGGAGCAGAGGGCATTTTCACAGCACAGAACAAAAAAACCTGAACTTGAGCCATCCTCACAGACCCGAGAGGATAAAAGTCAACAGGTTTTATTCTAAAGTCTTTAAGGATCTGAAGCCTTGAAAACTATGGAATTTAGAGTATTTTCCAGGTCTGGAAAAACATTGGTGTTTCCAGACTTTTTCATTTTTTTCATTTTACAGAAACTAATAAAAATCATCATTTCTAAAAGTTGCTCAGACATGAACATGATCATAAATCTGATTCTGCCTTAAAGCTCAGATTATTCTGTTGGAAGATAAAACTGTTCCTAATAGCATCAATAAAAGTGCAATAACTAATAATTTAGTTTGAAAAAGAAGAAAAGTCAGGTTTGCAAAGTAAAGTAAACCTGACTTTTTTACCAAAGTTTAAATAAAACACCAGGATTTCAGTATAAATAACATTTATTGGGCTGTTTCTCTTCACATGATGCTTTGAAAAGCCAAACATTTGAAGAAAAAGGCTTTCCAAAAAACTGCAATATTTACAAACATGTTTATTTACAGTAAAATAAAAAAGAGGCTCAAAAAACAGATAAAAAGTCAAAGTTTGAATCTGGAAAAATATAGAATTTCAAAATGAAAAATGTTGAGGAAGTTTGAAAAGTGTCTCTCAGAGGACAACAAGAGGTGACAGAAGGTGACATGGTTGTGAGACGTCTCGGAGGACGTTTGTTGCATAGTGGTGGCCGTGTGTCCTGCATGTGTCCCGTGTATGTCCTGTGTGTCCTGCATGTGTCCTGCATGTGTCCCGTGTGTCCTGTTTATGTCCTGTGTGTCCTGCATGTGTCCCATTTGTCCTGTATGTGTCCTGTGTCTCCTGTATGTGTCCTGTATGTCCTATGTGTCCTTCATTGATTTTCTGGGCTGCTCGAAGCATTCGTACCTGAAATGATTAATCAGCCGTCTCTGTCCTTTCCAGCAGCTGTGAGGACATTCAGCAGGTCATTACGACTCAAAGCTGGAGGTCTAAAGGTAGACGAATACACATAAATAAATAAAGATTCCCACCCGAGTCGCATCTGAAAAGCAAGTCTGAACGAGGCCAAAGTTCCATGTTTCCCTTTAATCACATTTGTCCTGATTGATTTAAGTAAATACCTTTAACTTTCTGTAAACAAATACACGGCCGCACTTTATCTCTAAGTTGTGAAATTCTTGGGACGTATCTGTGATGCAAAACCAAACACGTATCTCATAAACAAGCTTTAAAAATGTACTTCAGCTAAATCCAAAGTCTGTATTCATCAGAAGAAGACATTCTGCAGTCTTTCATTAAGCAGTTTACTTTTGTTGTTTTTATGACAAAAAATAATTAAATGGAGATAAATTAGGATGTAAAAATAGCTTTTTTTGTTATCTGAACAAACCACAAGGGTTTTGGAAAAATGTTTGAACAGACGAAGCCAGAGTGGAGGGGCCTCTGTTAGCAGGTCAAAGGTCAAAGTTCATAACAGGACAACTGGAAAAACACTGCACAAGTATGGTTTGTTTGGAAGGGTCGGGGGAGGAAGCCTCTTCTCTCAAAAAAACAATATGGCAGCACGATTTCTGGAACAACGTCCTTTGGACAGATGAGACCAAATTGGAGGTGTTTACCCATAATGCACAGCAGCATGAGGAAAAAGAAACGTATCAGAGCGCTCCGGTCAGCTCCGGTCAGCTCCGGGTGGACTGATGCGTTCAGGAGCCTCTGCACCATTGACAGATAGTCTCTCTGTCTCTACACACGCACATCTGCGTAGAAACAAGAACATGTTGTTGATGTTTAATATTAGCTAATGCAGTGTCCTTTCACACCAGTAAGAAGTGCATGAAAAATAATCAAAATCAGGCGTTTGTTTGTCTGATGTCACGGCTGACAGTTAGTCCTAACTACTCACAACTATTAGATAAATCACTTCAAACTGGTGAATAGTGTGGAAGTTCTGTTATTTATTTCTAGCATTATCGCTGTTTTATTAATTATTTGTGTATTTTTGTTCGAAATAAATAAGTAAAAACTAAAATCTAAATTTTAATATCTGTGATTTCCTTTTTCTGGCACAAATCAGGCTCCATACTTACTGCCTGTGTTATTTAACGCAGTTCTGTCAGCTCCACGGTGTTTCCGGTCTGTTGTTATGGTTGTTGCTAACGCCCCTAAAAGGAGCGCTCTGATTGGTCGAAGCGACTGGCCCCTCACTTGTCTCCTCCCAGGCCTCGCGAGCGCTCCGGGGACCCGCTGAGGGAGGGTCTGCGCGGATAGCAGCGGTGCAAAAACGGGTTAAATGAAAGTTTACGTAACAGCTTCGGGTTAAATGTTTGTTTGCTTTGTTTGAGGACGTGTTTGACGCATTTCTCCGCCTCCAGACGAACAGCAGGAGGGCGCGAGGCTGAAGAAAAGCAGTCAGATGGTGGCTTGTTTTGACCAGGCAGCTAACTTCAGCGCGGAGTTTAAGCTAACCCCGCCGACCCGGACCCGCAGCCGTTTGTCGTGAAGCAGCAGTTTGTTTTTTTTGTTTTTGTTTTTTAACGAAATGGTGACTTTCTCCTTGGCGGTCAGACCGCTTGTGTCCCGGCTTCACTGCCAGCTCGTCAGGCAAGCCGCCGGGAGCCACCGGGTGACCCCCGTCAGGCGGTGCAACCTGACGGCGTGCTCCAGCAAATATGTCCTGTCTCACGGTGAGTACGAAACGGACTGGTTCGGCTGGTTCGGGTTCGGTCACACACGGGCAGGGAATGGTTCGGACTCTGCAGGGCTTTGCAGCTCAATCATATCCAAACTAATATGATGCTGAAGCCCTTTTGCCTACATAACCGCCTGGCTGTAGGTGACCCATTATGTGGTGAAATAAAGCATTAAAAACACAAATATAAGCTTTTATATCTTTAATCCATCTCAACTTCATATATTTATCTTTGCTGTGTCTGCAGCTTCAGCACAAGGACATGTCCTGCGTTTAAAAACTGAATCAAATATAACACTGTCAGCATTGTTTTTAAATAAAACAAACTGAACATTATGTCCAGTTTTAATACGAGGCATAAATATTCCTCACGTGTTACTCATTAAACACGCCCGAGCAGGTCTAACAAGTCTCAGAGACAACTTTCTGAAGATCCAGGTGTGTCTGGATGCCACCTGAAACCACAGAGACAACAAATACATGTAAAAACTGCTTAAAGTCCAGCAAGGCTTTGTTAGTTTTTAGCCACAATCATAAAGAAAGAAGCGTGATGAGGTCATTCAAAGCGTCCTGGAAGCATTTTAGGTTTGTTGTTTTTGCTTATATGTGATATAAGAGTCCACAGAGATGGCAGGTTTGCTCCTAAAGTTTCAACATAACAATGTAAACGAACTGTGCTCTCTATTCCCTCAGTTTTGTCTTACAGGTGCGTTTTAAGATGGCACTCTATTCCCTCAGTTTTGTCTCCCAGGCAGGTTTCGAGATGGTATTCTTTTCCCTCAGTTTTGTCTCTCAGGTAGTGCTGAATTATCACCCCGAGGCAAAGGCAGAACCAACCTAACGCAGTCATTTTTACAGATATTGAGTTAAAATTTGGTGTGGTAGTAGCTGAGCTTCATTCCAAACACGCAGGTTAAGTGACAGATCTCTGCCTGAAACTTTGCCGTTAACTGTTGGAGTCGTCCCTGTTGGCCAAAAAAAGCTCCTTGGCTGTAAATCGTTGTAATCAACCAGAGTCAAGATGGCCGCCACGGCTTATTGGAATTAGCATACACTGTAAAGTGGCTGTACGTCAGTGAGTTTTACAGATGGTGAGATAAGGTTAGGTGTGGTAGAAGCTCTGCGGTCGTGTTGTTTTCAGGGTTTATTTAAAAAGTCCGTCATTCCTCAACATAAATTGATCTTAATCTGAAACTCGGGCATGAATGGCGGCGGGCGATATGCATTAATCCATGGATTTACAGATATTTTCCACACAGACATACACTGAGATTCTGTTCATTCTTTTTAAACCTGAGTTCAGGGATAAAACCCTTTAGACTCACTTTGTTTTGTTATTTTTTTCTCTGCAGAACGTTACATTTTGTCCTCACAGATGGTTCGAATTTGTTTCCTCTGGAAGATAAAACGACCTCGGTGTTTTAGTAGTTGGAACTGTTTTGTCTTGTCTTTAAAACCTGTGGAATCCGTGACGAGTCCTGCTTGTGTGTCTAAAATATATATATTTTTGTCTCGTCTATTTTAAACAGGTTTAAGCGAATTAAAAGAAAAGGTTATTTGTTGTGTAAACAGAGCTTTAACTGTGAATCTGTCCCCAACATCAGCACCTTTAATCAAACATCTCGTTTATCTAAAACTCAAACCTACATTTATATTTCTCTGTATCCGAATCCAAATGTTTTGTCGTGCAGACGACAAACCGGGACGAGGCAGGAGCTGAGAATGACTCGAAAGGCTTTGTGAGCGGCGGCAGTCAGGTGGTCCACTCCCCCCAGGAGGAGCGGCTGAAATCCGATAAAGATGAAGGTCATTTCCCAGTCGGACCTGTTCGGCTCGAGTCTCAGCAGAAACGTTTAGCTTCCCGCTGGACGAAAACAGAAGCCTTTTGTTTTTCTGTACGTTTAGTTTGGACAACAAGAGAAGGCGTTTTTAAGCTGCTTTTTAATTTAGAGACAGATGTTTTTCGAGGTGAAGCTCGGCTTTTCAGGAGTTTGGGATAACTAGAAGTCTGAGCGTCCGGAGGTCCTGGTCCGTTTCTTTCTGTGGAGGGGAGCTGGAGGCGTGCCAGGACATTCCAAGTGTCACTTTCTGTACAGCCAACCCACTTCACTTTTATTCAGTCGTTTCCTTCAAGAGGAAAAAGAAATACTGTTACTCACCGTCTCATTTTTCATTCAGTTCCTTCTTCGAGCCGAAAGAGGAGAGGCTGAGGGAGTTGTAGGACGGTTAGGGTGTAGTTCAGATTCAGCATGGACTGTCGGCAAGCAGCCGAGCGCTACATGAGATGTAGGTGTCAGCAGTTTCTTGTTTTCAGTGCAAGTGTTTTTATAAAATCTGACTTTCTTTTTCTTTTTTTGTCTCCAGTGCATCCCATGTGGCAGGGACCCCTTGTGGTGCCAGGAGGGGATCGTCAGTCCCCCATAGACATCGCTGTGAGGAGGAGCGTCCTTGACTCGAACCTGAAGCCTCTGGAGACCTCTTACGACCCAAAGACCTGCCAACAAATCTGGAACAATGGCTACTCCTTCCTGGTGGAGTATGACGACACCGCGGACAGAAACAGTAAGTTCTTTTACTGATTTATGCGCTCCCATCTGGAAAGAAAATGATTTATTCCGCCCAAGTTCCTGACTGTAAAATGCTTGAAGTCGTGAGTGTTTTGAAGGGAAGAATGCATGTTTTGATCTACATAAGAGGATTATTTCCTCCCCTGCTGCCCCCCCATCCCCCGTATGTAGGAAAATCCAGTCATCACTCGGAGCGCCACGTGGACTTGATGGCGGTCATGTGACCGGTCTGTTTGTGCTGACCTCTGAAGCTGTAACACCCTCTTCACTTCAGTTTTTTTTCCAAAACACTATAACTCTAAATGTGAATCTTAATAAAAATGCTAAATGTGTGGAGCCGCCTCAGGCGCCGCTCTGCAATAACCTGAGAGCTGATTCACTCCATTTCTGGATGGAAACGTTCAGCTCCTTCAGGAGATTGGGACACCGGACGTTATGAAACTTTGTGGTTTCACTGAAATGAATTTAAACTTACGAAGAAGCTATTGTTTAACTTCTTGCATGGTCACAATAAAAAGTCATCAAACAGGAACGTAGCCTGCGGGCCTTTTTGTTTCCTGGTGAGAAATCTGCTCCTGAACAAACAGAATGAGCCAAGCTGCTGTCCTTGATGGGGATCTGTGGCGTTCAGGAGTCGAAACCTTCGGCCTCTCAGGGTTATTTATTTTTGTTTGTTTGTTTGTTTGTTTGTTTGTTTCAGCGCTGAAAGGAGGCCCTCTGCAGGACACCTACAGGCTGTGTCAGTTCCACTTCCACTGGGGGGAATCCAACGACTGGGGGTCAGAGCACACCGTGGACCGACAGCTGTTTCCTGCAGAGGTATTGCTTCAGACGTGCACGCTCTTCTACGTGCACGGCTCGAGTCATTCCAAAAATATTCAACCGACATTTTCACTGCCATCCCACCAGAAACCAAAGTTAACCGTGAACAGTATTTATTAGGAAAACAGGAAACTTCTCTCTGAAAACTAAGACAGTTGTTGTCTTTAAGCTGAGGAAGTTTTATTCATTTCTGGCTTTTGAAGGCTTTTATTTAAAGAAGAAAACCCAGTTTTAGGACATTCTCCTCAGCCATGAGTTTAATTCTCTTGTAACGCAGAAGTCCTGGTTTAAACTCCAGACTTTTAATTCCACGATGTGGCTCCTCACCAGGCAAAGAAAAGATCTTCAAGCAGCTTCAAGGAAAAACTTTCAGTTTGTTTCACGTTTAGCTCTCAGAAATGCCAGGAACAACCAAAGTCAGATTTATTAAACACTGTCGATGTTTAGAGTTATCATCGCCCGCCGCTGAGAGATGAAGGCGGGCGATAATGTAACCGTCAGCGACATGAATTCATTTGTTCTCATGAAGTCTCAGAAAGGAAACATTTAACGTTTGTCTACAACCGATTACCTTTTTACGCCCAGTTCATGGCTGCAGCTTCATTTCTGAGCTTCAGATTTACGTTCCTTTAAGAAATGTTAGGCAGGGGCTGATCCCTGTGGTCAGCCGGAACCAGAACCAGAACCAATCAGCCGGATGAATTAAATTGTTGTTTCCAGCATCACTGGTGGTGTTTGACCTTTTTATTGGAGCTGCTGTTGGGTAATCTGAGTGTTTTTCTGGACTTAAAGCACTGACTCTGTCATGTTTTCATGAGAAGATATTAAAGTTTGTAAAGTCGGCCCGGATGAGTTGGTTTGAAAAGAAACGAGAGTCGCGCTGTTTCTACAACAGATTTTGATTACTTCTTTTATTCATGTTGGTTGAATAGTTTAGGAACTGTTTACATAACTGAAATAAAAGCATCAGTTTTCTGTGAAGCTGCTTTCAGGCGCCGATCCCTGAAGTCAAACCTTAGAGGTGTGTTTGTTTAACTCATAACATCTGTCTCAGGTTCTCTTATGTAACGAGATGTTCCCGTGTGTTTGTGGTTTTTATTTGATTGTATTCAGAGCAACACGTTACAGCTCTGACCGATAATAGAAGTTGACCTTAAAGGTAAAAAGGTCAGGTTTCGCTCACGGTTCGACTCCGACTCTGATCTGCCCTCAGCTCCACCTGGTCCACTGGAACTCTGACCAGTTCAGTCTGTTCGAGGAGGCGGTGATGGAGGACAACGGTCTGGCTGTTATCGGCGTGTTCCTGAAGGTAAACAGTCCTTTTAACATCCTCCTGCAGCTCGTTGCTGAGCGTTCATGACTTCCTGTCAGCTGAAGATCTGAACTTTAATCCAGATTAATGTCTGATCCTCGTGCAGGTGGGAAAGAGACACGAGGGCCTGCAGAAGCTGGTTGATGCTCTGCCTGCAATCAGACACAAGGTCAGTGTCTTCAGCAAACTTATAAATCTCTTTTTTAAAAATGTGACGCCCTTTACTGGCTTATAAACCTCTGAGTGTCTGAGTCAGGAGCTCAGGAAATGAAACTTTAATTGTTGCATCTGAACGTCTGTGGAGTGAAGGTCGATTATCCTGCAGACTTGTTCACCTCTCTGCGTTACAGCTGTGTGCGTAGAGCCCTCCATCATGGTTAATGAATAACCACCACCCTTCTTGGTGGTGTTGATCTGTAGTTTAACTGTTTTTAATGTTATAAAGACCCATCTGGGGACGTTCAATGCAGATAAACCCAGGCCATAAACGATAAAACACACAGTATTGTGAATGAAATGAGTAGAAACATCTGAGCTGGCTCCGGCGCCATCACCTGGTCAGAAGGTGTAACAGGAATCTGCAGCAATGAGGGAGCAAACAGGAACTTCCTGATTTCATCTTCTGAAAACAGACAGCTGTTTGTTTTATCTTTTCTAAAAACCTGGAAGTCTTTGTTGATTCTGACGCTCCTCACGCCTCGTTTCTCTCATGTGATTGTTAGTTTTACATCTTGAAGCTTTTTTTTTGCCCACCTGCAGGAAAGCGTGGTCGAGTTTAACCACTTTGACCCCGCCTGTTTGTTACCCGCCAACACGGAGGACTACTGGACGTACCATGGCTCTCTGACCACGCCCCCTCTGACCGAATCCGTCACCTGGATCGTCATGAAGCAGCACATCGAAGTCAGCCACGACCAGGTGTGTGAAGTGTTTTAGTGTTACCACACTGTGATAGGATTGATTGTGATTGGTTTGTTGTTAAATTATGAGCCCAATATTGTTGTAAATCTCACATCTAAAAGATAAAATCGTTAAACTCACTCTTTCAAATGACTACTTAATGTTGCTCTAAAGAATGATCGAAGGTTTCTAAACCTGAAGGAGAATAAAGGAAGCATTAAAGCTGTTTTTACATCAATTTAAAGCTTATGTCAGCCACACAGTTAGCAGCCTCCATGAACCAAAACATCTTTTTACTGCAGCTGAAGGTGTCCTGCGCTGCCCCCAAGAGGTCAGACACGGTCAGTGCAGCTTTTAGTTATATTCAGAGGGAACCTCGGCTCTTTTCTACAGCTGGTCTTAAAATGAACAAAGCAGTGGTTCTCAGACTTAGTTTAGTCCTCGTGCTTTTGTCTCCTGTCTCCAAACCCCTTCAGTCACTGAACTGATTTAGGAGGAGCCATTCAGCTGTAATAAACACACCTAACCCTGGTTGAAGGTGCACTTTAAGATGTGTTCTGCGATCCCATCAGTGTTTCTGCAGGAGACCTGAAGTATTCTTCAGTTTCCACCTGAAGTCATAGTTTGATCGAAGCAAAAACACTTTTTAGATGTTTTCTACTTTTTATCTTTACGTCACAGCTCAGCTGATGGCGGTTAATTAGCTTGGTAAACAACCTGTAAATACTTCATACATCTGAGTACCACCAGGGGGATCCTGAGTACCACTGGTGGTACTTGTACCGCAGTGTGAGAACCTTTAACATAAACAGGTGCTGCAGAGGATAAGTCAGGACTGATCAAACTGCAGGAGGAGCAGTTGTAGCTGATCTGAAGGTGGAGGCTGCCTGCAGGCTGAGCCCCATCATGTCTCCAGCTGTGATCCTGTTCGGATCTGTTCGGTTTGAGAACTCAGTGGGTTAAAACGTCTTCTCCCCCTCCTTTCAGCTGGCAGTCTTCCGGAGCCTTCTGTTCACCTCAGCCGAGGAGGAAGTACAGAAGAGCATGGTGAACAACTTCCGTGTGCAGCAGCCTCTTCGAGGTCGCACCGTGCGCTCCTCTTTCTCTCCCTTCCTGCAGGGGGCGCCGTCAGCCAGAGGCAGCAAGCACAGCTGCTGAGGCTGCTGGACTCACAGCACCGGGAGTCCCCCCCGCATCCCTCCGGGAGTCCCCCGCATCCCTCCTGGAGTCCCCCGCATCCCTCCTGGAGTCCCCCCGCATCCCTCCTGGAGTCCCCCGCATCCC
>NC_051440.1:27613363-27618095 GCF_001649575.2 Kryptolebias marmoratus | reverse complement strand
GGGGGCGCCGTCAGCCAGAGGCAGCAAGCACAGCTGCTGAGGCTGCTGGACTCACAGCACCGGGAGTCCCCCCCGCATCCCTCCTGGAGTCCCCCGCATCCCTCCTGGAGTCCCCCGCATCCCTCCTGGAGTCCCCCGCATCCCACCGCTGAACACCAACTCCCAGTGCAGAAAACAGTTTTAAATTCTAACTTTAGGATGTTTTTTTTAAGAGTCCAACTTAACTTTTTTTAGAAACGGTATAGGGTTCCTTACGTGTTAACTTTTTATTTCCTCTCATTTTTCGGTTTGCCTGTTTCAGACCAATCACCAGGAAGGGACGGTGCTGCGGGAAAAAAATCACTTTCGTTTTAATGATTTCATTTTGTTGTTAAAATGAATTATATTTATTGTGTATCTACAGTAGTTTTGGTGAGTTTTAGATTGAACATCACAGTTTTTCAGCCACAGCTGTCTGTTTACACCCAGATTTTAACAGATTCCCTGAATGATGTCTCAAGAAAAAATACAAAATACTTCATTATTTTAACTGAAAGTCACTTTATAGAAAGAAAACCTGAATGGGTTGTTGCTGAATTATCTGTTACAAAGAGATGACCTGCAGATGTCTGATACTCAGAAACTTTAGTTCGATTCAAACATCTTTAACTTTACTGACTTTTCAAACTCTCAGCCTTTCTTCCCCTCCTGTGTAACTGATAACAGGTTTCTGTATCAGTTCTTCTGTGTAGCTGCAACAGGAAACATCCCAATTTTTGACTTCAGTGAATCAGAAGGTTTAAGGCACAGAGCTTCGGCTCGTGTTCAGATGATGTGCAGCTCAGCTGGGGATGAACTTCCTCTCTGTTTGTCTGATTTTAGAGCTTCAGTCGTCTGTGTGTGTGGTACGTTTAACGGTTACAAATAACCACCGCGTTCGTCTGCCACTGAACGTGCGAACCTTTAAACTGGAAGGAGGAACACCGGGAGGAATCCTGTCTTTACTGTTGGGAACGTCATCACAGACTTCAACCTTTCAGCAGACAGACTTGAGGTCGTATCTCACCGCGCCGCAGACCTGCTGCTGATGATCGAGCAGAGCGGCGGCGGCGTTTACATCAGCCAG
The DNA here is from genome assembly GCF_001649575.2 of Kryptolebias marmoratus. Classification (NCBI taxonomy): domain Eukaryota; kingdom Metazoa; phylum Chordata; class Actinopteri; order Cyprinodontiformes; family Rivulidae; genus Kryptolebias; species Kryptolebias marmoratus. Next base: position 27,616,990 of record NC_051440.1, on the reverse strand, counting down.
TTCTTTAAAACCCAGTATCTTATCTATACACACATATTTTAACTGTGCAACAAAAACACTTCATGCAGTATTGCTTAAAAACTGCAGTAAAACAGCAGGATTTAAAGCAAATATTCCTATCTGGCAGCAGATCGGTGATTAGTTTTCCTGGTTGCATTAGAGGCAGTGTTGACTGGCTGCAGCAGCTCGGAGAGTTTCGGGCTGCTGACGTCGTGTTTTGTTTATTGGACTTCAGATGAAGCTTATCCTGGAACCCAGACGAGGCCTCCGTCGCTCGGTGCTGAAGCAGCGGCGTCTTATCTGAAGCGTCCCCGCTGGGGGCCACGCCCGGCGCCTCACGGTTCATCTCCGTCAGATGAAACATGACCGCGGCCTCATATCTGTCCTGTGTGAAGCCTCTTGTGTGCGGTTGATTTAAAGCAGGGGTCAGAGGTCACGGCTGTCTCTGTAACAATGCAGCTGTCCAAAGCCGCCCCCCCTGGTATCAAACGGGGTGATGCTAACTGGCTGCGACGGCTGCAAAATGGCTGAACAAACTCTGACGGAGGCTGAGGTGGAATCTGATGAGCTGTTTATCTTCTTCTTCTTCTTCTGTGTTCACTGCAGACAGGAAGCCAGTGCTGCCTTCATGTTTAAAACGTGCCGCCTCGTCTCCTTTTCCTTTAAACTGAATTCACTTTCAGGCCTTATTTTAACATCAGATGTTTGTTTACATGATCTTTTCTGTCCCGTTGTTGCCACGAGGTTTCAGTTTCCTGGAGAGCGAGGGGCTGAAGGGCCTCCTCCTGTTTGAGCAGCTGGACGCTGTGTGGATTTTAGCTCTTTGTTTGTCCAGCGTTCAGCCTACATTCCTGCTCCTCTCCTCTCCCAGCATGCTTTGCTCCACCTGGATGGTTTCATTAAGGTCCAGCTGTGGGGCGAGGCCAGAAACCGTAACCCCCCCCCTTCCATCACCGATGTACAGAACAGTTTAAAGACACTGATGTTAATGTCTGATGTGTTCAGCAATAAAATAAAATATTTTATGAGATCAGAAACGTTTCCGTGTTGTTTGTTTTTAAATCGATCCTCGGAGAGAGATGCTTTTTGGGAATTCTGGGATTCAGAAGGAAATAAACAAGCCTGATTAATCAGGCTCCTTCCTGTTTGAGTTACTCCCTGCCAATGATGCTCGTTTGCAAAATGCATAAAAAATGAATTAAAGATCATAAATTACTGACGTCAAAGTGCAGAAAGACTCATGGCAGGTTTATAATCAGTAAAATCCTGCCAGACGAAGAAACATTTCCATAAATTTTCTTTTTCTTTTCTTCCAAAACCTCAAACCTGAATGTCCCAAACATAAAACGTTATTATAAATTTAAAGCCTCTTTTTTTTCTTCTTGGTTTAGTTAACTTTTAGGTTAAAACGTCTGAAACATTTGACTTAAAATTAAATCGTTTTATAACTGATGCAACAAAACTACAAACTTCTTCATTTAAGGAGCTGATCACTGCAGACCAAACTTGTCTTTATTATAATAAAACAGACGTTCTTGGAGTTAATGTGATTTTTAAAATTCAGACTTCTGTCACGTTTTTATGAGATAAATGTAAGTTTTGGTTTTAATGGGACAGAAGTGGAAATGTTTTCCAAGTTTCATCTTTCAGTGTTTGTCTGATTTTTGCACATTTTGAAGTTTTGGTTTAAGTAAAGAATCAGAACCGACCCTAATGAAACCAGAACCCTTTTGGACAAACCTACAGGTTCCTCCTCTCAGCAGGTAGATTTCAGACGCTCCTTGTCGGATCTTTTTCTGAGTTCTGATCCGAGTCTTTATTAAATCCGAGCCCACGCTGTTCCTCCAGCAGACCCACCTGACCCCGCGCCTCCTCGCTCGGACCCGGGCCTCCATCAGAACCTTTGAAGCAGAGAGGGGATGTGCAGTGGCCCCCACCCACCCCCCTCTGTGCCGCGGCTCCACCTGACTCCGATTGAAGCTGACCTCTGGGGGGGTTGTTGTTCGGTTCTGCACGGATTCTGGGTTTCCCCTGATTGTGTGGCTGTGGACAGACTGTCTGACGCTCAGAGGTTCTGCAGGTTGTTAAATGTTTGGATGATCCTCGAGGTCTTCGATCTGTAGACGCAGTTCCTGTCAGCCTGGAGAACCTCTGCCCATCTTTCCTTCTTCAGATTCAGCCTCTAAATCCTCTTTTTACCCCACTCCTCTCACTGACCTGCTGAGAATTTACCTCATTAATCACTAAATGCTCCTCCAGATGTTCCTGATTCACAGCTTTTTGTTGCCTCGTCCCAACTTCATGGAGATGCTGCCATGAAATGATCCACCCTTTAAACATCTGAGATGTTCACCACCTCCCATTATGTGGAATATCGTATTGCATTGTGGGTGTCATTTCCAGCTCTGTATAAATTTGAGGAACGTTGATGTTTCCAGACTCTGTTTTCTGTTTTCTAACAGAAAAAAGTCAAAATTTCTAAAAGTTGCAGGTATTTGTCACAATGTCTGTGTATAAAAGATGAAAATAATAATTCTAACGTCCATTTTTGGTTCATCGACCACGAGAACTTTGCTGTGGGACATTTTACTGTTTGTGATGCAACAACTTTAACCTTTAGGCTGACAAACATGCAGGCTAATGGAGGGGAAATAAAAGGTCAGATTTACATGATTGGGTGGATCTATAGAAATCATAAAACTTTGACCTCAAAAAAAAGGAAATTTTGGCGTCTGGAATTTCAGAATCCAGATGTTTGAAGCTCTGGGTGTGTGGAAAATAATGCATGTATTTTTAGAAAAATAAAGCCTTTATTTGTGCAGAATCCAACAGCTGAATGAGTTATTTCAGCAGCTTCTTTTCTGCTGCTCAAAATCTAAAAGAACCTCCAGAGGCGGCGCAGCGGGAAGGAAACTAGAACAAATGTTTTTGTTGAGAAACAAAAGAAATTCCACAGAAGAGCACGGCGACGCTCGCTGATCAGAGGCGGGAAAATAAAATAAATCAGGTCGTTGATGGCGGGAAGCTGTCGGCTGATTAAAATATGTTTCAGTTTCAGAAAAATCTGATGAAATCAGCTGCCTGCCTCTGAAACTCAGATCTTTTGAAACTGAAACAAACTCGGAGGATGTGTTGGGGATCACTCTCAGCTACTACCACTCCAGATCTGTAAGAATAACTGAATTACAGCCAGTTAGCTGTGGCGACCATCTTTAATTGGGTTGACTTTATGAGTTTTGGAGAAACAGCAGATAATTCTGAGAGTTTCACCAAAATCTGTCCGGTGCTCCGTGAGATATTTTGCTAACGCAGACATTTCTCTGGACAATTATTGGATTTCTGAGTGAAAGGTTCTGCGAACAGAACCAGAGGTTCTGGTTCTGGACCGTTCTGTTGTACATCAGCTACTGGACCGTTGTGGCCCACTCTTCTTTCCAGCGTTGGTTTCTGCTCAGCTCTCTGAGGTTCTGGTTCTGGTTCTGGACCGTTCTGCTGTGTTTGGGATCATTGTCCTGTTTGTTGGACAGATGGCCTCACATCTGACTCCAGAATCAGCCCAAACCATCAGCCCTCCACCGCTGTGCTGACAGCTGCAGTGCATTCTGGGTAAATCATCTTTTCTTACCT
>NC_051440.1:27612318-27613263 GCF_001649575.2 Kryptolebias marmoratus | reverse complement strand
GGACAGATGGCCTCACATCTGACTCCAGAATCAGCCCAAACCATCAGCCCTCCACCGCTGTGCTGACAGCTGCAGTGCATTCTGGGTAAATCATCTTTTCTTACCTTTCTCCATCAAACTGTGAGCTCCAACAAAGAACAAAGGTAAAAAATAAAGACGTTTTCTTCTGATGCAGTTCAGGTTTTAGGCTGTTTTTGTTCCGTAAACCTGAACAGGAAGCTGCGTGGAGCCTTCCTTCCTTCCTGACTGACAGATGGTTACACACACAGCTACTTTCTTTATTTAAATCAGAGAACAGGTGTTTGGTTTTTAGCCCAAAGCTGCACTAAAGAGAAAGAATTTAAGGCAGAAAGGAGAGCTGAGGAAGGTTCTTCTTTAGATTAACGAGTTGAGAAGAGAGCAGCAGTTAATAGATGGTTTTTAATAAATATAATTAAGATTCAGCTTCAGAAGAAAAGATCCTCGTGTGATGAACCGGACGGCGGAGGAAGAGTTTCCTCGGACAGAAGTGCAGATTATTAAAGCTGGGAGCAGAAACTGGATGTTTGTTGTAAGAATCGTCACATGAACATCTGGAGGCTCGGAGCAGAGAGTTTAAAAACGCCAGCGTGCGTTTTTATTCTCAAACAGACGGCTCAGATAAGACGTCTGAGCCCTCAGGAAACAGGAAGCCACCAGGTGACCCAAACACCTGATGGAAAGCCTGTTTCTGATGCTGACATACGTCCAGGCTGCAGACAGACAATTTCCTGTCCAGACGGGGTGAAGACAAATTCAGCCTAAAGGTGGACTTTTCTATATGAACCAAAACCTGAAGAGCGAAGGATTTTTCTTCATGTCGGACCACAGCAGAGATCCAAGTTAATCTGTCTGAAGTCCAGCTGATCCAGATGTGTCTCCGTGCAGCGGTTCCCCCAGGACACGACGGGGGGGGGGGGGGGGGGG
>NC_051440.1:27596234-27612238 GCF_001649575.2 Kryptolebias marmoratus | reverse complement strand
GGGGGGGGGGGGGGGGTCTGTCCCTGCAGAGACAACATCCTGCTCTAACATCGATTCCATGGTGTTTCTGAACGTTTCGGTGATTTTTTTATTTAAAAGAAATAAGAACTGAGCCCAGATTTACTGACTGTTCCCACAGAAGAAAGAGTTTCTGTAACAAATGAAAGAAATAAAACAGCTCCAACCTCAACTTCTTTAAAGGGAGTCGAAAAATGTTCAAATATCTTCAAGAAACTATCCTAAAAGCAGGCCCGGTTCTGGTTAAATCGGACCCAATCATGATGGTGAAACTCTTCACACGCTCCTGTATGAACATTCCAGCCTCTGACGAGCTGAAGGGGCTTTTTGTCCGGGTCCGAATGTTGGGCGTTGGTTTGGGACAGGGCCCATCATGGTGGCTGATCCACTTCCTCCTCCTGGGAATCTGCATGTGGGACGGGCGGGTCAACGGTCCAACGGCTCCGTGCACGCCGTGCACGAGTCGGTTTCAGAGCTGCAGCAGCTGAACAAAAAGCCTCAGCTGGTGGAAGCTTTAATCTTTCTTTTAGTTGATCATTTATCCTCTTAAAGCACTCAGACTTACTAACCTAACATTCCTTGAAGGAATGCATATCGCCCGCCAAGTTTTAAACAAAGATTTCTGTTTGTTTAAAACTTTTGGTTTTGGAGCGTCTACTTTAGCACGTCGTCAGATATTTTACCCTTCAGCTCATTCAGCAGATGGCAGCTTTTGTAACTTTTATTCTTTTTTAATTATTTCAGTTAATTTCAGAAACCCGCAGAGATCTTTCAGTTCTGTCAGGAACTTTGTTCTGTTTCTGTCTCCTTATGCTGCTTTTAGCTTTTAGCTGCTGTTGTGCTAATCGTAGCTGTAGTCCTGCCTATTTTAATGTCTGCTTTGCTAGTTTTAGCTGCTGTATTGTTCCATTTTAGTTTTTTGCATCTCTTTTGGTAATTTTAGCTGCGGTTTTCTGCTGCTTTTAGCTTTAAGTATTTGTGTTTAAGGCTTCAGTTTTAGCTCCTTCAGCTGATTTCAGCTGTCGGCTTTCTGTGGGAAATGTCATTTCTCTCGTTTCAACATATTTTTCCACAAAGATAAAATAGTTTGTTTTAGATTTTCAGCTGAAATCTAACTTTAGATGTGTGTTCATGAAGCCGATAACCCTGGATTCAGACGCTGCTTTTCATATTTGCATATTCGGTCAGGAATGCAGAGAAGGAACGTTGTGTTTCTTCACAACCAGGAGTGTAAGGATGACTCAGATGTTTCTGACCCGAGTCGGGTGGCTCCTAAGCTGAAAATGACTCAACTCTTTATGTTTCCACATTCCTGTTTCAGCTACAAGCCGGTTTCAAGTTTCTCCTCGATTATTAAAAGCGGTTGAACTGGTTTGTGTTCTGACCTGGAAACAAATCCTGAGGTTTGGTTGGTTTGCACCCAGACCTGAAGCTCCTTCCTGGTAGTTTCACACATTTAAACCCGCCTGTGCAAAAGTCTTAAACACGTTGGATTTGGCTTCAGATGATCCAGAAAGTTGTTTTTTTTTTACTCAGTTTCAGCCCTGATACTTGAGCCTTTTCAGAGGATTGTAGTTTGTTAAACAACCTAAATCTGACCCATGTTTTAGACATAAAAAGACAAAAAACACAAACTAACTACAGAAATGATGTTTTGTGTGAGAACTGAGGACTTGACTGAGACTTACTGAATCATTAAAGCTGAAAGAAGCAGCTAAAAAACAAAAAAAAAGTCAAATTTTACCTAAAAAGGCTGAATAAAAGCTAAAATCAGAGGCAGATCTCAAAGGAAATAATGTTTCTGAAGGACCTGAAGAGACCTCCGTGGATTTCTACAGGGGGAAATATTCGTTAATAAAGTTAAATTTTTTGAAAAATATACCAAAAACAAAGTTCACAGCACATCTCCTGAATGAGCTGAAGTTTTTGATACAAGAACGGCTGAAATAGCAGAAAGTCTGCAGACGTAGTTAGATTTCAAAAAAGGTACGAAAAACAAACAAAACAAGAAAACAAAATGATAAACGCTGACTCGGCATTCACAATATTGCTCATTTCAGCTCTTTGTTACAGACAGCTTGACTCAAAACAGTTTCCCCTTTTTAAAACATTAATCTACAAAAATAAAGGCAAAGACAGCAGCTAACGGTGCATTTATTTCAGCAACAACAGCTTTTAATCTGAAACTCTTAGAAACCGTCCAAAGCAGAAGATCCTGATCAGAAACGTAAAGCAGCTCACAAGTTGTTCTTCCTGTTATCTCGAAATGATCGAGTTAATTTCATCATCTAATCTCCAGGAAACAAGCTTTGTTTCCTGGAGATAATGATAGATAGTTCTTGTGTTCTGTCCTCTCTCAGCTTCCGTAGACGGCTGTAACATGTGAGGTTTGTTGTTACTGTGATTTGTTTTATTTATTTTCTCATACATTGTCTCAATAAGCAGTTTATTCTGCTTTTTTATATCAATAAAGACCCATCTGGGGAGTGTTTTTAAATGCTTAACACTTGCTTCTATAAAAATAAAAACTAAATAAAATTCTGCAAACAGGCATGGAGAGCTTCTCCTGAAAGCTGTCTGAAGAACCAATCAAATGCTGACTCTTTCAAAATAAAACGCACATATATTTTTGTCTTGTGTGTATTGTTATGTCCAGATGTTTCAGAGTTTATAAATGATGGCGGGCTGGTGACCCAGACCAGGTCCAGGGATGCTGAGGCTCAGCGGCGCCGGCAGGGGGCGGGGTTTCATCCGGGGCCGTCCTTCTTTGATGGAGGCCGCCCATCAAACGCTGTCCTCCTTTTTTTTTTTTTTTTTTAAACTGGAGTAGGTCGGGAGAGAAAGGCTCGCAGCCCTGACTCACGCCTTCAGACGGATCCTCGTGGCTGAACGCGGCCACAGCACCGGACCTCTCTCCGGGCACAGAGGCGGACACGAAGCGGCAGCAACACGGAACCGCGTCGCCTCCACCGACTGAGGAAGAAGAAGGAAGAGGAAACGGCTCCGAGATGTCCGGCGTGAAGAAGAGAAACTCCGGCTCCTCGGCGGGCAGGGAGGACGACGGGCAGGTGACGGAGAGGATGCTGTCGGCGGGCTCCAGCCCCGCCGGGACGCCGGGCAGCGAAGCCAAGAGCCCCAGCGCGCTGCTGCCCGCGGCGGCGGCGGCGGCGGGCGACGAGGGGGTCGCCCTGAAGAAGACCATCACCCTGCTGAACGGCGTGGCCATCATCGTGGGTACCATCATCGGCTCCGGCATCTTCGTCACGCCGACCGGCGTGGTGATGGCGGCGGGCTCGGTGGGGCTGTCCCTGATCGTGTGGACGGTGTGCGGGGTCTTCTCCACGGTGGGGGCCCTGTGCTACGCGGAGCTGGGGACCACCATCACCAAGTCCGGGGGGGACTACGCCTACATCCTGGAGGTGTACGGCTCCCTGCCGGCCTTCCTCAAGCTGTGGATCGAGCTGCTCATCATCCGCCCGTCCTCTCAGTACATCGTCGCCTACGTGTTCGCCACCTACCTCCTGAAGCCGCTGTTCCCGGTGTGCCCGGTACCGGAGACCTCAGCCAAGCTGCTGGCCTGCCTCTGCATCCGTGAGTATCCGAGCCGAGCCGAGCCGAGCCGAACCGCTGGTTTAACCTGCGAAGTGTCTCACCTGAGCTCGCGGCTGCATGTCGGAGCACGTGCCCACTACCATTACACTCACAAGTACAAAGTGTTCGCGCGCGCGCGCGCGCCTCAGACAGGATGGTGAAAGGTGGCGCGTGATTACATCAGCAACATGTGGCGTTCAGCCAAACTTTAACTGATTTAATCAACGGGCCAGCTCTTATTTATTATTATTATTTTTAACATTTTAATTGACTTGATGAGATGTTGTTTTAGTTCACTCAGACATCTGACTCCTGAAAGGTGCTGGTCCAGAACCCTCCGAGTCTTAACGAGATTAACTCGGGATTAATTAGCTGCTAAGTCCAGTCAGAACGGGTCTCTGCCCAGCAACCCACACACACACACACCATCTCAGAGTGTGTGTGTGTGTGATACTGTAATCTGCAGGCTGACTGAGACCCCCTGACCCAGGAACCCTCTGACCCTGGACCCACCTGACTCAGGTCTACCTGACCCAGGTGCTCTGAGGCTCAGGTTGTGTGTGAGTGTGTGTGTGTGTGTGCGTGTGTGTGTGCTCGGGTCATGGTGGGGCTGACAGACAGATCTGCACACATACGGCTCCATATAGGTCTAATTCTTCCGTTTGACTCGTTCCTGAAGATTAAAGCCAGTTTGTAAGTTCAGCCGTGTGTGTGCATGTGTGAGAGCTTGGATGCCAGAACTCTTGAGCCCGGTCCACTACTGTACCCGACCTCTTTCCTTTTGTCCCGGTCTCAGGACCATAGAGCCCCATTGTGCTGCCTCCTCTGCTGTTCTGGGCCCGGCCTGATTTAGGGGCTTTGAAGGGACCTGCTGCTTTAGTTAATCACTTTTAATGGGGTCAGAGGTTCTGGGGCCTCTTCAGGATTGTGTGCAGAGCCGAGCCGGTACCAGAACCGTACACGGGCTTCTGTAAGGACACGGAGTTACAGCGAGAAGTTTGTTTCCTGCTCAGCCAGACAGATTAAAGGCAGAAAACACAAATCCCTGCTGCACCCAGGTCCTGCAGCCGCTTGAGAGGAGAAAAGGAATGCATATCGCCCACCAGTTTTAAACTAAGATCATTTCATGTTGTAGCCGTTTTGGTCAAACCAGTGACTACCACACCAAATCTGAGCTCGTTACGGTCAAAGCTGACTCAGTTCTAATTATAGTTTTGTAAGGTTCATTAAATGTGGCGGCCATCTTTAATTGGGTTGTCTCCAAAACCTAATTGGTCGTTAGGTTCATCTTGTGATTACTTCCTCAGAGTTTGAATAAAATCTGCATGGTGGTTCATGGCGGGTAAAAACATTATCACCCAACTTCTATGGCACTAATAAAAACCATGAGCGCTGTTGTTGCACGCTTCAGGTTGGGCCGTTGGGGGCGGAGCCTCTGATGTGGCTGAAACGGGTCAGAAACACCTGTAACGTTGGTCTTTCCTCCCTCTGCAGTGCTCCTGACCTTCGTGAACTGCTACAGCGTGAAGGCGGCCACCAGAGTGCAGGACTTCTTCGCCGCCGCCAAGCTCCTGGCGCTCATCCTCATCATCATCATCGGCTTTGTCAAGATCGGCCAAGGTACCCTGCGCACGGCACGCACAAATTTAATCAGCCTAACAAAGAAAAAAACGATTTAAAAGGAATTCATTACTTTTTTTCATGAATTCAAATTAATTAACGAGAAAATCTAAATCTTGAATGCATTTCTGAGAGTTTTCTTTAAATCCGTCCTCTGGTTCTTGAGATATTTCGCTAACAGGACAGACAAACAAACAGAAAACACTATAGCTCCTCCTTCACCTTCAGACCAACGGATCCAAAGAGTCTCTTCCAGTTTTCAGGACCCTCCTTCGCTGCAGCTTATTTAAAGAATCAGAACTGATGCTGCAAGAAAAGTCCAACTTCATCTCACAGAAATATAATAAATTAATTACTCTTTCATTTTTTTTTACAAGAGGATAAATGCACTTTCTGAATATTTTCAGGACACTTCCTGTACGTATTTCTGTCTGCACGCTGAGAGGAACAAGTTGAATTTGAGGAAACTCTGATTTAAATTACAGTAAAATCTGCAGAAACATCATCATTTATAAAACAAGTTGTTCCCTTTTATTCCTGAATGAGTTTTTTTTTCCTAAAGTAAACCAAATGTCTGAAATGTGACTGACCTCCATGTTTAACAAAATGGAGATGTGTTCAAATACTTTTACTCCATCTTTAAAATGATCACTCTGCTCCATTCATGGCATTTGTTTTCTTGTCTGCGTACATGATCACTTTTTATCAAATCTGACCCAGTTCTCCTCTGAGATCCAGTCCTGGAAGGACCGGTTAATGTCCTTAACGACTTTCTGCTGCCAGACTGAAGAGTGAAGGTGTTTCAGACAGGAAGTGACCTCAGTGGGTCGCACGCTCGCCGTTCTCCTGTCAGAACCTCGCTCTGGTCCCAAACATCAGAGGTGACGCAACAACCCTCTGCTTCGGTTTCTAATCGGCGGCTGGAGGTTTAAATCTCCCCCCGTCCACACACACACACACACCGCTCTCTGTTGCCTGCTGATAAGGTCAGCTGGGCTCTTACGGCCGCTTCACTTCCTGTCAGCTGAAATCCTCCAAGAGAAATGGCAGAAAGTGAAGTTTCAGCAGATCAGAGAGGGTCTGCGTCTCCTTCTCTGACCTGAAACGTCTCGTTTGTTTTCTAAAAAAGATGCTTTAAGCTGTCGTCTGTCTCCGGAGCCCTGAGCCCAAACATCACCTCATAGTGTCAGCTTCAGCACCAAACTGATAAATTCACTCCAGTGAAAACACAAACGTCCCAGGACGCGGCGTCATGCGGTCCGTTTGTCGTGGCTCTGTCAGATTCTTTAGGCAGAGCTTCGTTTAACCTTCTGTCTGTTTGTTCAGCAGAAGGTCGCCTCCCGGCAGCTGCACCTAAACACTTTTAGAAATAAAGGCCTTGAATTCCTTGAAATCTCTGAGGAATGACAGACGTTAGGTTGTTGTGAACGACTCTTAGCTACTACCAGCTCAATATCTGTAAAACTGAGGGAGCAGGAGCTGTTTTTGTGTTTTAATTATAAAAAGAAACAGGATTAGACCGAGCCCTCAGACTCTGTAAACCTCTCCAGTTAAACTTCTGTTTTGGTTTCTTAATTCCCCTGATTTGTCTTTAAGAGTCTCCGGGTTTTAGTCTGATTCTTCTTCTGAATGCTTCTAATAACTGTTTACGTCCTGGAGGACTTCGCCTCGCTGCGTGGCTGGGATTATATCAACAGAGGCGCGCTGCTGCTCCCTGATTGGTTGCCGGCCTGAAAGTATTCGTGCAGGAATGGATCCCGAAGCAGTTTATTAGTTCACCCAAACTGATTTATGGTGGTCTGACAGAGGCTCCCGTTAGAGATCAGTGTAATCTGATTACTCCGGATCTGTTCGGTGGTGAAACACTCCGAGGCTGAAGATCAGTTTAATGTTCTGGTTCCTGTTGTTTTACACCGACTGATCCAAAACATCAGTCATCTTATTTATTTGAATAATCTCAGACTTGCTGCTAAATAAATTAACTTTAGTATCTTCATCCACTATAAACTTTAACTTCTTCTCGTTGTATTTTTTATACCCGCTCTAGGAGATGCACGCAAAATCTAAAGTTTGGCAGCTAATTCCTCGTTTGTTTGTTCAGTTTGTCCACAAAACAAAAGGACAGAAATGATGTGATCATGTTATAACAGGATATAAATGTGTTAATCAGAGTGATTAAATGCATATCGCCTGCCAAGGTTTTAAACAAATATCTTTTACAACCAGTTAGCTCTCAGAGTATGTGTTGGGGGTGAGTCTCAGCTACTACCACACCAGAGTTTAGCTCAGTGTTTGTAAAAATGGATGAGTTAAAGCCGTCTTTGTGTTTGCTACAGCTGATGACGTTAAACAGCGTGTTAAAGCTTTTCTACCTAATGCTGTTCACATAAATATGACTCCATTTGGCGTCTGATTTCATCAGCATTTCACCAACCTGAGGCAGGAAGTTAGTTCAGTGTGTGTGTGTGTGTGTGTGTGTGTGTGAGTTTCTCTGCCTGGTACCAGCATCATGTGAGCCTCTGATTGTTTCCTGATCAGATGGGTGGAAGTTAATGAGTCACAGTTAAAACAAAAACAACATAAAATTAAAGCTCCAGGAACAGAAGAAGGTTGGAGAGAAGCTGATTGTGTAAGAAGTTAATTAGATCATCACACCTCGAATCGATGTAAGGATCTGATCATCCAATCAGAGCTCGGAGCCTAAATGTCAAAGGTCGTTCCCGTATCAGTCCTGGGAAACGGAGCGGAGGGATAACGTCAGGACGGAGGGATGAGTCAGACTTCAGCACCCTGAAAAACTGGAAAGGTTAGAAAAACATCTGGCGTATCAGGTGAAGCATCACGAAGATCCAGTCTGACGAACCAAGACAGGTTAGAGCGACACCTGAGGGGAGAGAGAGACGATTCCTGTCCCAAAATACAAAAACACCAGATTTTAGCAGATCCGGGTGGAATAAAAGCAGAAGAAACATGAGTTTCTGTTAATTCCAGATGGGATTTAATGGAGAGGAGAGCAGAAAATCTGTAAAATGTCTCGTTCTTCCCAGATATTTAACGCATTTAGTTTTAATTTGCACAGTCGGCAGAATAGTTTATTTAACAGTCGAGTTTATTTGCTTCAAGCTGGTTACCGTATCACCCGCCGCCGAAAGACGGAGTTTGTTTCTCTGTTAGCAAAACATCTCATGAACCACTGGATAAATCGTAGTGAAACTCCCAGAAAGTAATGACTGGATGGACATCTACAACCAGTCGATCCAATTCAAAATGGCCACCACAGCCAACTAAAGTGGCTATAAGTCAGGGTTTTCATGTAGCTGAGAGTCGTTCACGATGCATCCTCTGAGTGTGACATTAAGTATAATATTTTTAGTTTACGTTTATTTTTTTGCCGATTCTTAAAATCAAAGCGATTTTACTTCACTGGTGTCTGGAAACGTAGTTTTAAAGCTAAAACGAGAGAGGATCCGTAAACTGGAGGTTGAAACTACGAAGACGAGCGCCCCCTGGTGGCTGGAGGCCGTGCACCTTTTAAGCCCCGCCCCTCCAAACACTTTTCCAGGTGCTGAGTTTTGCTGATTAAAGTATTTCTTACCTTTTTAATGTTGGTTTTAATTATTGAAGGCTTTAGGAAACGCGTCCCGCTGTGATTGACAGGAAGCCAGCCTGTTCGCGGGGTGGGGGGGGCGGGACTTTGGTACCCGAGTGCGGACATCCTGGCTCTACAAATACAACATGGCCCCCAGAAAACAACCATGTCAGCTGGAAGGTGGAGAGGCTCTGCCCATTTCTATTAATCTTACAGATACTGTGTACAGAAATGTCTGTGATACCTAAAGAAAGAAGCGGGGGGAGGGGGAGGGGGGGGGACTCTGACCCGGGCGGTTCCCACGCCGGCTTACAGCTAACCCTCTCTGGACCAACACGGCCCGGCGCTGTTGGTTTAACGACCGACACCGAGTCTGAGAATGTGTGTTTTTGTTGGGGGCGGCAGGAATGGGGCACGGACCCCACAGAACCAGCAGCAACCTGAAATAAATCCTCCAAACGGGCGAATAAAAAGCCCACCCTGCCGTCTTCACCTCCTGCCGTGCTGGGTTTGGTTTTATATTTAGTTTCACATCTCAGATGGAATGCAGCTGAACCTCCCTGCTGGTTTATTGATTTGTTCTCTGGCTTCCAGGTGAGACGGACGGACTTCTCCCAGAAAACTCCTTCAAGAATTCAAAATATGACTTTGGCAGCATCGGCCTGGCGCTCTACAGCGGCCTGTTCGCCTACGGAGGCTGGTGAGTCCAAACGCCGAAATCACAACAAGATTCTGTCTTTCTGTGTCATCCTGTAACTGCAGCATGTCTGATTCTTTTGCAGGAACTACTTGAACCTCGTCACGGAGGAGATGATTGAGCCGTACAAGTGAGCTGCATGTTTAAAAGCCCGCAGTTTCGGATCTGAGCGCTGGAGTCTGCAGCTGTAACGTGCGTTTGTTCGTTCTGCCTCCTCAGGAACCTCCCGCGGGCCATCATCATCTCTCTGCCCATAGTGACGATCGTTTACGTCCTCACCAACCTGGCGTATTTCACCACGCTGTCCCCCGAAGACATGCTCCAGTCGGAGGCTGTGGCTGTGGTGAGTCTTCATACGAAGGCTGCAAAACCGGTCTCTGAAAGTCTGATTTCATACGACTGAACTGGTGTTTTTATATATTTGATCCTTTTTTTTAAAAACCCAATCACGGTCACTCTGAACCTGATTCGTCTAAAACAAAATCTGATCTTTTGCAAACAAACTCATTGTGGTACAAAGACAGATTATTCATCAAAATGTAGGATTTTTTCTGTCTTCTTCCACCCGGAGTGTCTCTCTGCTGAAGGACTTAAGGTTTTCTGCACACCCAGGCTTCCATAGACTTCAATTATTTTTGATTTCAAGATTTCCTCTTCAGATCTGGAGGTGAAGGCTCATCTTAACTTTTCATATTTCCTGCATAAAACGCTGCAGAAAAAATGTCAGTTTCAGCTTTTAGTTTTCACACTTTCTGTCTGCCTCTCGTTAACTCAGGGAGTGACAGACACAGGTGTGTGGTTACCACGGTGACCGTGATCGAGTCTTTTAATAATAAAATAAATGACGGTTTCTTTTTTTAAGTATTTAGTTAATCATTATTAGGTGATATGTGATGTTATTTAGGCAACAAAAAGCAGTAATAATTGCATTTTTGCTTTTAAATAAATGTAAAGTCATTTGATGTGTTGATTTTAACGCCGTTAAACTGAGATATCTGATCCTTCCGATCATGAAGCGGCTCGCGGCAGCCCGGGTCTGAACCCAGTTTGTAAAACCTCCATGAATGTGTCCTGCAGGACTTTGGGAACCGCCACCTGGGCTCCATGTCCTGGATCATCTCTGTGTTTGTGGGTCTGTCGTGCTTCGGCTCAGTGAATGGCTCTCTGTTCACCTCATCTAGGTAAAAAAACCACAGAAACTACACCTTTAAAAGCAGAACTGGGGCTCTGAAAGCCGGTGTTGTCTGTTCTCCGTCTGTCAGGTTGTTCTTTGTGGGGTCCAGGGAGGGCCACCTGCCCAGCCTGCTGTCCATGATCCACCCCACCCTGCTGACCCCGGTCCCCTCTCTTATATTCACCGTAGGTATTCTGTTAGAAACAGACAGATCTCATGCAGGATTTGAGCTCCAGGTGGTGACAGTTGTGTTTTTTTGTTCCTGAACGCCTCCTCCGACCCGCTCCTCTCTGCCCAGTGCGTGATGACGCTGTTCTACGCCTTCTCCAACGACATCTACTCCATCATAAACTTCTTCAGCTTCTTTAACTGGCTCTGCATCGCCTTGGCCATCATTGGGATGATGTGGCTCCGCTACAAGAAGCCCGAGATGGAGCGGCCCATTAAAGTGAGTCCATGCAGCTGCTGCAGGTTTGGCTCCGGCTTGTTAACAGCTGCGTGAGTTTCCTGGAGAACTGCATTTCTCAGGATTATCCCCACGCTCTGGGTTACACATATCCCAGAGGTTAAAACGTTGCAACAAGCCGATCAGCCGTCAGTCGTGGCTGAGAAGCTTTCTGACGTCCTCACTTCCTGCTGCACGGACAAGCAGGTTTGTTTCTGTATGACTGAATAAAACCCCAAAAGCTACAATTATTGCAGCTAATATGAAACATTTAAAGTAAAGTAAGATGAAGCTGTTTGGGATTAATACGACTTTCCTCCAGGATTGTCAGAAACACTGCCAACCACAGCACAGTTGCAGCTAGTTGTGCCGCCATCTTGGTAGGTGCTACTCCTTGTTGCTGCCAGCATGGCGGCATATCTGAGAAAACTCACTTCAAGCAGGGAGCAGAATGTTTTCTCATTAATTGTTATAATCATCAGAAACCTGATAATGTTCTGTATTCTTGTTTCCTGACAGATTTTCAGGTTTGGCTGCTTGTTGGGAAGGTTTAAACAGTCTCACACCTGCAGAGCACTCGGGTCAACCTGACAGTTTCTCTCAGATCCTAACTAAAACATGAAAGTGATCTGGTTTGTGCAGCTGCTGCTCCAGATGTGTAACAGTTTAGCTCTTTATATCTGCGCCGCTGAAACCTTTAAATCTCTGCTAAAGACTCATCTCTCCTGCAAGCCAGATATGTTTGTTTTATTTGTTTTCTTCTTATTAACTGTGAAGCAGCTGAACTCATTTCCTGAATGAATGCTTGTCACCCGCTGCCCTGCATTCACAAGTTTGACCTCAGAATAAAACCAGCTGGGTGTTAACTCCCTTCCGCCCCCCTGCAGGTGAACATCCTGCTGCCCGTGAGCTTCGTCCTCGCCTGCCTCTTCCTCATCATCGTGTCCTTCTGGAAGACGCCCAAGGAGTGCGCCATCGGCTTCGGCGTCATCGCCACGGGCCTGCCCGTCTACCTGATCGGCGTGTGGTGGCTGAACAAACCCAAGTGGATGATGCGTGGCATCTGTGAGGATTTCACTTTATTCCACACGTTTGTTATTTTCACTCAGGCGGCCATTTATAAATGATTTATGGAAACATGTTTGGATTGTAACTGACTCTGTGTGTGTGTGTGTGTGTGTGTGTGTGTGTGTGTGTGTGTGTGTGTGTTTCAGTCTCCACCACAGTCCTGTGTCAGAAGGTGATGAAAGTTGTGCCTCAGGAGTCCTAAAGAGCCCTTGACCTTTGACCTTCAGCCTGTCAGATTGAAGCCACGGTGACCTCTGACCTCTGTTGACGTCTCTCTTGCCCCTCACACACACAGTGAAGCTGTTTTGTCTCGTGTTTGTAGCCGCTGCAGTTCGTAGCTCAGACTGTTGGTTTTATTTCTGTCTCACTTTTTATCTTTAATCGGCTTTTTTTGAGCGAAGCAGGACTCAGATGTTTGATCTTTGCTGGTTTTATTCCCGTGACGTCCTGGCATTTCACTCTCTCCACCTCTCAGCGACATCAGTCGAAGGTTTTAGTGTTTTTAGGAGTTTGTTCAGTTCGGATCCACCTCACTCGTTCGCCTTCAGAACCGCCTTAATTCTTCACGATTCCACACGTTGGAAATTTGGCTCCATTTTGACACGATGACGTCAGAGTTTCTGCGGATTTGTCAGCTGAACGTCCGCCACATCCCAAAGCAGGAACGGGCGTTTTTACCCAAAACGTATTAGATTAGATCAATTATTCTTTATTATCTTTCAGCTTCTACTCATGCAGGATTATTTATTATATCTCACCAAGAGTCAAACTGATTAAAGCAGAGAAATCATCCTAACGAGCGCTAATTTCAGCTGCTGTTTTATTATTATTTCCTGTTTCCTGTTTTAGCTGTCCATCACTTTATTCACCCCGAGTCCTGCTGGATAACCTTTAATGAAACAGAACCGCGTGATACAGGGGGGGTTCTGTCAGTAAAGCTGAGCTCACCTCATGACCCTTTCAAATTAAAAGCAGAACGCCCCTCTGACTCGAGCAGCGTTCATCCCGTCACGTTTTACTTTTATGCAGGTCAGGAAATGAAGCCAAGTGTGTTTTTTATATATTTCTTTGGCTTTTTTTATCTGAGTCTCTGAAAAGTTCTCCCGTTTTGTCTGGACAGTATTTCTGTGAGAGAAGCCGGGTTTCGGGTCGTAGGTCAAACGTTCCTGAGCTTCCTGAGCCCGGAGGTCAAACTCCACCCTGCTGAGAGGCTGAGCCTCATATGTTTGCGGGGACATTTTAGCGTTTTACACTGGAATTAGTCACAATGTGCAGGGAGGCCTTTGCACACCAAATCTGTATTTCCTGTCAGCTTTATTGCACCTTTTTTTTAAATTATACAAGCAAAAGTCACCTTTTATTTCCTTACTTGAAAGGAACGAGACCTTGTCCTTTTTCAAGTCATCTTGGAGTTTTTTGCACTTTAGCTGCTTTTCGTAAAATGGAAGTTAATTACATTTCTTTGGGCTTTTTGAACCTTATCTCCAGTAAAAACGTGTTGCTCGTTCTCGATATGAGCTGTGCCTTTTTCTGACAGAAGGAAATCTTTGTAGCTGACAATTTTCAGAGGAAACATTCAGGCAGAAAACAGACCTGAGCTGGGCTTTCTGTCAGCTTAAACAACTGAAACTGTTAAAGTTTAGTTCAGAACAAAGTTTCAGGTCCGATAAAATGATCTCCAGCTGATCAGCTCCCTTCATCGGAGCTAAAGTCATATTTTCAGTTGTGTGTTTGGAGTTCAGGAGGCTTTTTGAGCTTGAATGAGGTCAGAGATAAACACCTTCCTCTGAACAGGTTCAGGTACTGAAATTGAATGAAAAAGCAGCTAAAGTCCAAGAAGAAGAAGAACTGGTCAAAACCAGTTTAAAAAAAATCAGCAGAAAATGAAAAACCTAAAGAAGCTTTAGGGGTTGCTCGAGACTTTTGCACAGCAGTGTTTTAAACACAGAGCCTGCAGGTTTCGTTCTGTCACTTTTTAAAATCTGTTTGTCTGTACCCTGCTGATGTTTCCCAGCACCGTGCACTTTATGAGCCCAGCTGCTTTTTATTTGGAAGGCTGCAGAAATTCCCCCGGATCGAAGATCGGAACGCCAGGATGTCTGCGGGCGGCAGGGGAATAAATTATAAATATTCTTTAAATTTGTCAGAAAAGCTGGTAAAGAAGACAGAGCTGGTGTGCAAAGGTCCTCCTTTCCTCTCCTCAGCTCCTTTCCTTTCCTCAGCTCCTCCTTTCCTCCCCTCAGCTCCTTTCCTTTCCTCAGCTCCTCCTTTCCTCCCCTCAGCTCCTTTCCTTTCCTCAGCTCCTTTCCTTTCCTCTCCTCAGCTCCTTTCCTTTCCTCTCCTCAGCTCCTCCTTTCCTCTCCTCAGCTCTTCCTTTTCTCTCCTCAGCTCCTCCTTTCCCTTCCTCAGCTCTTCCTTTCCTCTCCTCAGCTCCTTCTTTCCTCTCCTCAGCTCCTTTCCTCTCCTCAGCTCCTTCTTTCCTCTCCTCAGCTCCTTTCCTCTCCTCAGCTCCTTCTTTCCTCTCCTCAGCTCCTTTCCTCTCCTCAGCTCCTTCTTTCCTCTCCTCAGCTCCTTTCCTCTCCTCAGCTCCTTCTTTCCTCTCCTCAGCTCCTTTCCTCTCCTCAGCTCCTTCTTTCCTCTCCTCAGCTCCTCCTTTCCTTTCCTCAGCTCCTCCTTTCCTCTCCTCAGCTCCTCCTTTGTTAAATTTTTTTTGGAAACCTTCTGAATCTCCTCGAGACGAAGACGAGGAGTCAGAAATGAGAAAGGAGGAAAGAGCAGAGTGTCATTCGTTGTTTTTTTCACATTTACTCCAGGACAGAACAGAAGTTTGTAGCTGAATTATTAACAATGCCCCGAGCGGCTCCTCGGGTCCGAACGGGCCGAGATCTTTAGAGGTAGAACTTTTCTAACACTCCACTCCTCGCAAGAGTCGATGGGAAACTAATCCGTTAAGTCTGTAGAAAGTTTATTTATTTATTTTTTAGACAACTTTTATTGTTATTAGTCCCTTTCTTGTGTTTACAGGGCATTTTGATGAAAGTGCTTTACAATAAAGTTTGATTTTTTTTTCACTTTTGTGTTTTTTGGTCTCATTTTTTTTTATTTCTTGGGGACAGTTTAGTAATTAATAATTATAATTATGGTTATAATTTGATAATAAAAATCTTCTCATCTTATGATGGAGATGTAGATGTTTTAGTCCGATCTTAAAAAGAACTTCATGCACGATCTGTGGATGACTCTCAGCTACTACCAGCCAAAGTTTAGCTCTTTATCTGCAGGATTAAAGACATTTTAGTCTTTTCTAAGGTCAGTTGGCTGTGGTAGCCATCATGAATGAGTTAGATATTTTGCTAACAGAGATGCAGGCGAAAACATCGCCCACTTTTTGACAGTGGAGGATCTAAAACGAGGGAATTTACTGAATATCAGCCTAAAAGGATGATAATGATAAATGTACATTAAATAAAACATCTGGTTCTGATCCGGGTCGGGTTCTGTCTGTTCCAGCTCTCAGCACAGTCCTGGATTCAAGCTGCTAATGATTCTGCACAAAAAGGTTGAAAATAAGTGACTCTGGTTCATCTCAGGAGTTTAGGAGCCTTTAAGTTATTAAAAGGTCAGAGGTCAGCCTGGAAGAGATTTGATGACAGCTTAAGATTTTTGCACAGTTGATGCTGAGCTCGGCTCTGTTTCCTCCTCCACAGAGACTCGGCGTTAACGGGTGGTCAGAAATTCCTGCATCCCACTCGTTCCCGAGGTCAGCTGATCCAGGGAACACAAGGAGTTCTGTGCCTTACAG
>NC_051440.1:27587634-27596134 GCF_001649575.2 Kryptolebias marmoratus | reverse complement strand
ACTCTCAGTGGGTTCCTGGTTGTGGAGGAGTTGTGGCCCACTCTTCTTTCCAGCGTTGCTTCAGCTCATTGGTTTCTGAGGTTCTGGTTCTGGTTCTGGACCGTTCTGCTGTGTTTGGGATCATTGTCCTGTTTGTCACATCTGACTCCAGAATCAGCCCAAACCATCAGCCCTCCACCACCATGCTGACAGCTGCAGTGCATTCTGGGTAAACGTCTGTCCTCTGGTCTGGTTCTGGACCAGAGGCTTTAACCTTTGACCTTTGACCTGCTGACTGAGGCCTGTAGAGTCTGAGATGGAGCTCTTTGCACGGTCTGACCTTCAGGGTGAATCTGTCTTAAATGTCTCCTCCTGTGAATAATCTTCCTCTCTGTAGAACAATGGACTCTAAATGACCTTTGACCCTTCCCAGGCTGATGGGCGGCAGCAGCTGCTTCTCTGAGGTCATTGCTGATGTCTTTCTGCCCTGGCGTTGTGTTCACACAGAACGTGCTGATCCAGAACCTCTGAGATCCACTTTCATTTTAGGACCTGTTCTGCTTTTATCTTCTTTATCCATTCTTGATATGAAATAAATAAAATATAATAAATAAATAAATAAATAAATGTGTCTTCATTAAAAGAAAACTCTTCGTCCAGCAGAGAAAGCATCCTGAGATCAGATCAGTCGGCTTTAATCCCGTCAAACATGCAGAACAGCCGCGGCAGCTGAACTCAGATCAGTTTAACGGTCTCGTGCAAAAGCTTAAGAACGAAGTATTTTTCCTCTCTTCGCTCCTGCGGCTGTTTGCTTCTGTTCGTTCTTCTTCAGGAGGAACGGAAACTAAAAGTTTATCTGAGGCTCGTTCAGGAATACGATCTGAACTCTGAGATCAACAGGATCTTCCTGGTTCTAAAAGTTAAATAAAATAAAAGAGAAACTGAACAAAACAAGGACTTTCACCTCAAACTGTAACACTTTTATATAATTACCTTCTTGTGAAAGTTAATTAATCTGCAACGATTTTGTTCCGAAACAATTAATTAAAAAAATAAGATGCTTCTTTTCTAACTTTTTGATTGTTGGTAATATTTTCTTCAGTGAAGACTGAATTAGAGACAACAAACAACAAAAAACATTAAATTTATAAAACTTACAAAGAGAGGAAGAAGTTTTAAGAAACTTCTCCTGGAAAATAGGAATTTGTTTCCTTTAGACTTGTGTTTAAACAAATTAGTTCACTTTTTAAAGCTGCAAAGTCATAAAGACTGGTCCAAATAAAGTTCATAAAGTAAAAAAAAATTAAATCTTCACAATGCTTTTCTCATGTGGACGGTTAAAGTTCCTCCAGGTGAGTCTGTTTACTGAAAACAGGTCACCTGTCGCAGGTTAGGATGGAGAAGTTTGGTTGTGTTGGAATTAGTGGAGTAAAGTCTGCAGGATGACGCTCCTGTTTATTCCCGATTATTCCTGATTATTTGACCTTTTTCCTTCCTTTCACGCTCAGCGGACTCTTGTCTGATTCCACCATCTTTGTTTGTCCACCTGAACAACAGCCAGCCTGTCATGTGACTCAAGCTTCACCGAATGCTTTGTTTGTGTTCAACGTGGACCCGCATTTCAGAATAACATGTCAGTGAATCTGGAAAACTACTGGAGTAAGCTCCATTAAACTGTTTGAAATCATTCAGGATCAACTTTTTCTGTTTCAAACAACACAATGAAACACATGGAGCATGTTCAGGTTTATCAGGTGACCTGTGGAAGTATTTGACTAGCTGTGCTTTTTTTTTTTTGCCGTGTTCTCAGACTCGTTCCCACAGTCTGTCCGTGTGGAGATAAAACAGCCCCAAACAAACAGTCTGTATCACCAGCAGGTGTGAGCTCGGGTTTTCACTTCCCTTCAAAAACACACACCGTAACGTCCACGAAGGCTGTCGAAGAACACACACACACAC
The DNA here is from genome assembly GCF_001649575.2 of Kryptolebias marmoratus. Taxonomy (NCBI): domain Eukaryota; kingdom Metazoa; phylum Chordata; class Actinopteri; order Cyprinodontiformes; family Rivulidae; genus Kryptolebias; species Kryptolebias marmoratus. Next base: position 27,594,196 of record NC_051440.1, on the reverse strand, counting down.
ACACACACACACACACGCTGGGTGGAGCAGCTGGATCAAACCGTTTACGAGTGTTTGTTGTTCTCCATTGTTTGTGAGGTTTAAAGGTGCAGAGGAACCACAGAACAAAATGGCTCCTGTCTTTGTTTGCTGGGATGTTTATTTGATTTTAAAGCAGGTTTTAAATTCTTACAATGTCCAGAAAGACTCAGATGTTAAAGTTAGAACGCTCGATCCCGAGAGTTTCAGCTTCCAGCTGAACTCCAGCAAACATCACTGAGAGCTGAGGAGGTGGAGCCAAACAGGCCGGAAAAAAACAGGATTTTATTCTGAAAGTTTATTTTCTGCAGGTTTGAATAATCCATCCATCCACCATCCATCCATCCATCCATCCATCCATCCATCCATCCATCCATCCATCCATCCATCCATCATCCGTCCGTCCGTCCGTCCATCCATCCATCATCCCTCTAGCAGGTTCTGGGTCTGCCCCTGACTCTCCTCCTGATGGGGTGAGGGAGGCGCTCAGGATTCGAATCAGATTCCTGAACCACCTCATCTGACTCCCTTTGATGAGGAGGAGCAGCATCTCTCCCTGAGGTCGGCCGCCACAGAGAGGTTGCTCATCTGCAACCAGGCCTGAGCGTCCAATCCTCGGTTCCTGGAGCTCGCTCGGGCCAAGTCCATCATCATGCGGACCCACCTGAGAGCCGACAGAGCTGGCTGCTGTGTGAGCCTGACGGCAGGTAAGGAGGGAGTACAAACTCACAAAATAAGAGCTCAAATAAAGAGATGCCAGCTGTGAACCAGCTGTGCGAACTGTTGTGTATAAAATCAAAAAATGAATCCAAACAGCTGTTAGGCCAACAGAAAAACTGACCTCAGCACAGAAAAAAGACACGAAGTGTAAAATAAATGAACACAAACTCTGATAACAACCCAAAACAACCGCAGACTGACACGAACCGAGACAAAGCAACACATCCGGAGACACAGAAGACAGGTTGTGACTCTTTGATTCTATAGAAAAGGGTGGGAGGACTTCTAAGAAGCCCATTGTCTGAATATTATTCATCTGGAGGTTGTCTGTTTGACCGTTTAAGTCAAATAAACTCAGAAAGAACAAAAAAAAACAAGTCGAGCATGAGGCAAAAAGAATTTCCTGTCTGTCTGAATTCATCCCGAGACTGAAACAAACCTGTCAGTTTGGTGCTAGAGCAGATATTTTGCTAACAGACAGACATGAACATTAAATGGTCACATCTGTCCTTCGGGGAGAATCATCAAAGCACCAATCTAAGACGCTTTAAGGGAAGCTTGTCTCTGAATCAATGACCTCAGATCTTTGGATCGGTCTGATTACTGACACAGACACAATCTCCAAACATAATCACTGAATATTGAACCAAGCAGCAGCATCCGTTCACCCTGTTAGGGTGTAATTTGTGTGGATTCATGTTTTCGTTTCCACGTGTTTCCTGTGGAAAAACCTTTCTAACCGGAGTGGGAATAATTTCCTGTCCTGTCGGGTATCTCTGCTCATCTCATCACCTTTATTCTCCTTCCTGCAGCATCCGTCACGACCAGACGCTGATGCTGAGGGTTGGTATTGACGCAATGATGCTGAGTCACAGCTGTGTGTGTGTGCGCTGACAGACGCGGGTGTAACAGAGCTATCTGTTCTCACGAGGTCGGAGGAGATTTCATTTTCACGTCCAGCTCAAACCATCCCTGTCTCCTGAAGTTAAATGGTTTTTGATTCATCTTTTTTTTTTTTTTTTTGACTCAGAGGAAATGAAGCCGTGTTAAAGGTCACGCTCAGAGAAAGACATGAATGTGGACATGAATGTCAGATTAATTAGGAGCTTTTCATTTTTTTTATCTTAACAGTTTTTTTGCCCTCAAGTATATCCATTCATTCCAATAAATCTGCTAATGAGTGGTGCTGAAGGTCCTGGAATTAACGAGGCCAATTATTGTGATCATGATTGACTGCAGCAGATAGTTTCAGCCCTCATTGGACTGATCAATAATCAGAAGGTCCAGCTCAGTAAAGATGGGATGCTGTTGTTCTGCCGTCTGTTTCCTAAAACCCATTTTGTCCAGTTTTATCATGTTTTTGCACATATTGATCCTTGTGTTTGAAGTACTGTTGTGTGTCAAGAAAGACTTCCTGGATCTTGAAAATCTAAGAAGGAGAATCATAAATCTACACTCATTTGTCTCTATGTGTCCCTGTGATGGACTGGAGACCTGTCCAGGTGTCCCTGTAATGGATTGGAGACATGTCCAGGTGTCCCTGTGATGGACTGGAGACCTGTCCAGGTGTCCCCCGCCTGTCTCACAGTGACTGCTGGAGACAGACACCAGCTCCCTGCGACCCGGAGAGGAGAAGCAGGGAAAGAAAACGGATGGACAGATAAAATACAGAAACAGTTCGTCTGCCAGGCAGAGTTTCAGAGTTGAGATGGTAAAAAAAATCAATTTCTCTCTGAATGTTAAAATCTCCTGACCTTCCTGACCACAAAGACCCACAGGCAGAGAACAGAGCGTCTGAAAACGGCCAAAAACTTCCCTCAGCTTGACTTTTATTCTCAGGAAAACAACAGAGCTGAGAAGTCAGGAGGAAGAGGAGTGGGAGGCGAGGAAGTCATGTGCTGCGTGTGTTTGTAGTCAGCTGATAGAGCCTGGTGTGTGTGTGTGTGTGTGTGTGTGTGTTTTTGATTAGATGTGGAGAAGGAAAATGAATATCCCGACATGGTGACAGATGACAGGAAAGAGGCGATGCTCGCACCCGAATCAGGACAAAAATAAACCCTGGAGGAGCTTTTATTTTTTAATCTCCATTCAGGACGTTATTCTGTCCCCCAGGCTGTTAAAGACAGAGACCTGTGTGAGAATCAGAGGTTCAAGGCTGTTTGTCTGCAGCAGCCGAATCACCCTGCTGCCCTCTTCTGCTCAGAAACAGCAAACCAGACAGTTTAAAACACAGAGGCTTCGCTTTTTCATTCATATATTCTAACTTATAAAAACTAGATCTGTGTCGTTCATCGACATCACAGGTTTGACTTTATTCAGATAAAAATAAATAAATAAACAACAGAAATCACATTTTCTGCAAACAGCACAGTGTAAAAAGCTGAGAGCTGAATGGCTGCTGCAGTTTTTAAAGCTAAAGGAAGCTGAACAGTAGCTAAAAGCTAAAAGTTGCAGCAGGCAGCTTTTATAGTAACAAAAGATTAGCTGAAAGCTAACTGTGTCAACAGAAAGAATTATGAAAACTACTAGTTCAGTATTTTTTAGTTTTTTGTTGATCCATCAGAGATCAAAGCAGGACTTATTTTTGGTATTTTAATAAAAACGTGTCTTGAGCACTTTTTAAAAACTTTTAAAGTTTTTAAGTAACTTTTTATTGTTGTTGACACATTTTCACTCCAGTTCTTAAACCTAATGGGTTTATAAATCATTCAAGCACAAAAAGACTTTTAAACTGAAAGGATACAGCAGATGAATAGTATCAGAAATTCGTGGTAAATAGTCAGATATAAGTATTAAAGTAAGAATGAGTAACAAACTCTAAGAAATATCACTTCGAAACAGCTTTAAAATTGTTTGGTTTTCCTAAAACAATATCTAAAATAAGTGATTTAGGACTTTTGCACAATACAAAACATAAACAAGGTGATATATTTATTTATTTGATGAATTTATACCTAAAAAACCTGTTTATTCTGTCCTAATGTCTGATTAAAGTGACTCGGTCCTCCTGGCCGCCAGGGGGCGCTGCTGTCCGCGTCCAGTTTGTTGCCGGAAGTAAATCCCCGCCTGTCTGTAAACATGTGGGGTTTGTTTGGGCTTTTATGAGGAGCAGAATTCGTTTAAATAAGTTCGTGAATTAAATCGAAGATGGGGAAAAAAGGAAAGAAAGAGAAGAAGGTGAAAGGAGCGGAGAAAACCGCGGCCAAGATGGAGAAAAAAGTCTCAAAGAGGTCCAAAAGAGAAGAGGTGGCGTTTAACTCAGACTTAGATCACACTTTAACACTTTTAGGAGTATTTTCGGGCTGTTTGAGCCTCTAAGGTTCTCTGTTTTTGTCTCCAGGAGGATCTGGAGGCTCTGATCGCCGAGTTTCAGACTCTGGATGCGAAGAAGACGCAGGTTGTGGAGACGAGCTGTCCTCCTCCGTCAGCCAGGTGAGACAGTTTAAACCAGTGGCCCCGGATTCATTTACCTGCAAGTCTTTTACTGTGTTTAATCCTTTCATCATCAACAATAAATCCTGTGATTTTGATAACATTTGCTCTTTATTTGCCAAAGTTAGGAGGGGGAAACAAAATATTTCAGCCGCCTGAAATAATCTGTAAATTAATTTGTTTCCATTTTATGTAGGGGGAACAGATTTTCACCCAAGAGTTTAAACCCACACAACAAACTAAACTAAACTAAATAAAAGACAAGCTCACATTCTGAGTGAAGGTCGTAAAGGAATGAATCTGCAAACATTTGATCCCAGAGAAAACTGATTAATTAGAAACTTATTGAATCATTTTCTGTTTCAGGCTGAACGCGTCCTTTTCTGCTCATCCTGAGAAAGATGAACTCATTATGTTTGGAGGAGAATATTTTAATGGAAAGAAGGTAATAAAACTCTCCAATGACTCTTCTCTTTATTAAAAACATATTTTCTTTCTGATTTATCTCAGTGAAGAAACAAAAACCAGTGATTTGGATCATTTATTTAATCTTTGTTCTCTCTGACTCTTAGCTGTTTTCTTTCTTTATTGTCAGCCTAATATTCATATATTAATATTTTAAGGGTTTTTTGGTTACATTTAGTTCATTTCAGGATCCATCTTTTCCACAATCTGACATTAATTTCTCTAATATATTGCACGGACAAATAAAAAGAGGCTTTTTAATTTTTTTGTTGATCTTTCTGATGGGTTGTTCCTTCAGGCGTTCCCAGAAAACCCTCATTGCTGTCTTTTGTCCCTGAACGATCCGACAGCGCCGCTCACAGACTCCTCCACGATAAGGAAGAATTTAAATGCTTTTCGTCTGTTTTTTATTTTTGCAGACATATCTCTACAACGATTTGTTTTTCTACAACATTAAGAAGAACAGCTGGGTTAAATCGGAGATTCCTAACCCTCCTCCCCCGCGCTGCTCCCACCAGGTAAACCCCCCCACGGATCTGATCACAAATCATCACAGATCACGTTTAAGTGGTTGATTACTTTTATTGTGATAAGTTCCTTTTTTTGCCATAAGGGGGCAGCAGTGTTGTCACAGCTGAGGTCACACCTCACCTGTTCAGCCTCCTCCTCTTCAGTCCTCCCTTTTTGTCTCCCTGAAGGCGGTGGTGGTCCCTCAGGGTGGAGGCCAGCTCTGGGTGTTTGGGGGCGAGTTTGCGTCTCCGAACGGGGAGCAGTTCTACCACTACAAGGACCTGTGGGTGCTGCACCTGGCTACACACACCTGGGAGAACATCAAGTATGTGCCGCACGACGAGCCACGAAAACAAGCAGGAATGCATGAAAATAATCCCTGATTTTTGTGACTTTAAGGACGTAAGTTTGATTTAAAAGCTGGGAATAAAAGTTTCTTTGAACCGGTTGTGTTTTCCCAGGGCGCCTGGCGGTCCGTCGGGTCGCAGCGGCCACCGGATGGTCCTCAGCAAGAGGCAGCTGCTGGTGTTCGGAGGTTTCCACGAGAGCACCAGGTGAACAGATTTATCTTAATTTCTTGCTTATTATGGAAAATATTCCCAAACCACTGCCTCAGACTTAAATATGATGTTTTATTTTTTGTAAACGGGCCTCGCTGTCGTACGTGATCAGCTGATTCTTTTACTAAATAAACAAGAATTATTGTAACATTTTGTTCATTTTCTGACTTCTGATGAGCTCAAAGAGCATCGAAACAAAAGAAAATATTAAGATTAAATCCAGCAGAAAACTGAACTTTAGAATTAGTTATTTCCTGTTTTCTGCTCTGAGCTCAGATTCAACTTTCCCTCCTCAGCTTCTTCCTCCTTCCTCTGCAGGGATTTCATCTACTACAACGACGTCTACTCCTTCTCTCTGGACACCTTCTCCTGGTCACGCCTTGCTCCGTCAGGCTCCGCCCCTTGCCCACGTTCTGCCTGTCAGATGACCTCCACGCCTGACGGCACGGGTGTCATCATCTATGGAGGATACTCTAAAGTGGTTGGTGTCCCGTCTGTCCGTCCGCTGTTGAGACTTTTCCATCTGTGACGCCTGACTGTCGGTTTATTCAGAGAGTGAAGAAGGACGTTGAGAAGGGCGCCATCCACTCCGACATGTTCCTTCTGAGGAGAGACGGTAAAGACGGCCAAGGTACGAACTTAGTTTACAGGAACATTATTCAGAAACGAGCAGCGTTTTTTCCATGGGGATCAGCCTCATCTGAAGCAGCAGAGGACTCAGGGCACAACCATGATGACTCACTGAAATGACATGAATTAGTTTCTATGAATGTTGATTCAAAACACAAGATTTTAGCAGAGATTTCACCTTTTTATCAAATACCAGTGAGGTGTTGTAGTTTTGGAGCTGGACCAGT
>NC_051440.1:27584712-27587249 GCF_001649575.2 Kryptolebias marmoratus | reverse complement strand
GTAGACATTGAGTTTGGCTGCAGCTGCACACAGTTGCAGCGCCTCCTACAGGAAACTGGTGGAGCTACGCAGAGAACCACGCCGTTCAGAAGCCTTGTTTGGATTCATGTTTTTATAAAACACTGAGGTCCGGACCTCGAGGTCCTCAGTGCTGAGTGAAGCTGAAACTGAGAGGCTGAAGTTTCCAACAAGCAGCTGATCGGTTTTCAGACATGAACGGGTCAAACGGCACAAAGTCTGCAGGAGTTTGGGTCCAGAACCTCCAGAAGAAAACATGACTCAGCGTTCTCAGACTCGTCTCGTCTGTTTGTCCTGCAGAGAAGTGGTTGTGGTCCAGACTGAACCCGTCTGGTAACAAGCCCCCCCCTCGCTCCGGCTTCTCTCTGGCCGTGGGCCCGGCGGGCCGGGCGGTTCTGTTCGGTGGGGTTTGTGACGAGGAAGAGGAGGAGACACTGGAGGGGGACTTCTTCAATGACGTCTTCCTGTACGACACGGTGAAGAACCGCTGGTTCTCCGGCCTGCTGAGGGTGAGAACGCCGCAATGAAGTTCTCCTTTCTGAGGAACGACACTTTTAAAAACTGCTCTGAGCGTCTAAAAAACTTCAGTTTGATTTGTTTCTGTTTCTCTTCAGGGAACCAAAACAGAGAAGAAGAAACAACGGCGGGGGAGGAAGGGTGGAGCAGGAGACAAAGAAGAGGAGAGGAGCAAAGAGGAAGAGGCGGGACCCCAAGGCCCGACGGAGGTTATCAAGGAGGTCGTCACGGAGGACGGCACGGTGATGACCATCAAGGAAGTGATCCCGGGTCCTCAGGAGGAAGAGGAGGAGGAGGAGGAAGAGGAGGAAGAGGAGGAAGATGGCAAGATGACACCCACACACATAAATTTAATCGGGTTTGGAAGAACGGAAACAAACTTTCAGTTTTGCTGGGCAGGTTCTGCCTCGGCGCCGATGGTGGAGCCGTGCCCGCGGTCCAGCGCCATGGCGACGGTTCGTCAGGGGAAGCTCTTCCTGTACGGCGGGATGTTCGAGGTGGGCGACCGCCAGTTCACCCTGAGTGACTTCTACTGCCTGGACCTGCACAAGATGGACCAGTGGGAGGTTCTGGTGGAAATGGACCCGAGTGAGTCGGCCCATCAGAACCAGCCATCGTACCACGGCGTATTTGGGCCGGTATTAATAAAAAGGGGTAGTGTGGCGGGATTCAGAGGAAACATGTTGGAGAAAACTCCTTTATGAGTTTACAGCTTTAATAAAGTCTCAGCTCATATATTTATGTATTTAAAGATGGAAAATTTCATCTTTTTCTGGCAAATTTTATGATCTTCCTCCACAAGTTTTCCATATAAACACCTGAGGTTAATTTTTCCTTGACCTTTGCCCCGCCCACCACCGCGCTGTCTTCATCCCAACCGAGGAGTCGTCGTGATTTATGAGTTTATCTCCTCAGAGACGCAGGAGTGGCTGGAAGAGTCAGAGTCCGAGGAGGACGAGGAGGACGAGGCCGGAGGAGCACAAGGAGAGGAAGAGGAGGACAGCGAGGAAGAGGAAGGTGAGCTACAGGTGCACTTTTTTTGACATTTAGTGGAAAAGACCTCCCGGCTCGTCAGTGACCAACGTTACGGGAGCTGTTGGTAAAATTAAATGTTAAATAAGAAGATCTAAATAAACGGGAGAGTTTCTGATTGACGCAGGTGATGAAGAGGAGGAGCACCCCACGGTGCAGGACGGAGAGACGGTGACGGACTACCAGGACCGCACCGAGCAGTACTGGATCGGGCTCGCTCGTGCCAACATGGGCCCCGACGCCAGGGACAAGAAGGTGGCCAAGGTGGCCCTCGCCATGGCTCAGGTCTTCTATGAAGACCGGTAGTGGGACGCCTGGGACACCTGGGACACCTGGGACGCCTGGGACTGTGTGAGACCGTGAGTGGGATCTGTAATCTCAGGATTACTTTAGTATTTTTCATATTAAAGGTGTTTTTTTGGACGTGATTAACCAATTTAACAGAATAAAATGTTTCAGTCAAACTGCAGGTGGGGGTTTTATTTTGAAAGTTTTTTCACTTTGCTTAGTCTCAGATGGTTTAAAACATTTCACCGCCAGCATCTTTCACCCTGATGTTCTGGAAACCTGAAAATTTCATCCTTTTGGTTCAGAACCATCCTTCGATCTTCGTCCCTCCGGGCAGGAAATGAATAACGGCGCTCTGTGTGCCCCCTGCAGACAGCCTGGAGCAACACGGTCACTTTGTCTGGATTTCTGTCTCTTATAGAGGACAGAAGAAGCTGAAGACAGGAGGGGACGTGAGGACAGGACAGTGGGACCAGCAGGGAGTGATGGATGGAGGAGACGGGTGTCAGGAAGACGTCAGCCTCAGTTTGATCCCTCTGTGACCCATTTTATCCTCCGAACGAGGGACGAGAGGAGGCTGATGAATAATAGAGGAGGTGGATGAGAATGAGGCTGCCCTCCTCTCCATCCTCTCCTCTCCTCTCCTCTCCTCTCCTCTCCTCTCCTCTCCTCTCCTCTCCTCT
>NC_051440.1:27566186-27582751 GCF_001649575.2 Kryptolebias marmoratus | reverse complement strand
CCCCTCCCCTCTCCTCTCCTCTCCTCTCCTCTCCTCTCCTCTCCTCTCCTCTCCTCCCTACAGGACAAAAAGACTATAAATAAAGAGGTTTTGTTGTGTAAACAAGAACTGAATCTCCTGACTCTGAACTTTGTTTTCACTAAATCCCGATCCAGGACTCAGATCTGCTTCCGAGCCGATCATCTTTCTCGTTGGAATTTATTTTTAATTTGATTAAAAGCAACAATACATTTAAATGCATGGAATGGAAACAGAAGAATAACAGATGAATAATAAAAGCCTGCTGTAGGTGAAAACTGTGAGCTTTATTTAAAAACTAAAACTAAACGGATTATTAAATGCTGCTCTGCTGCTCAGGTACAGTTTTGACCCAAAATTCATTCGTTTTCACTCTTTTCATGGTGATCAGGAGTGAAGCTTGGGTTTAAATAACAGGATTTAATCAAATCCTCCCATCAGGGGGAGATTTATAACAAGTCTAAATTCAGCCAATCAGATGTGAGCGTACGTGCGGCTTCCTGTCCGGGCGGTGTTTGGTTGGACGGGAGGGAACATGGCACCGGAGCTCCAGGACAGGTCCAGATGTTGTCTGTCCTGTGTCCACATCCAGCAGGGCTGTCCCTCGTCCCCTGTCCTGTGTGTGGTCTTCAGGGACAGGGTCCCAGGGTGTCTGAGGGGTTCTGTTGGACCTTCAGCACGCTCCAGCCCTCGGACACGCTTTTCTCGTTTTAATAAATAACTATGACGTTATTTCTGAAGTTTAACCTTTGGGATGAAAGGGGGCGGGCGATATGCATCCCTGCAAGGCATTTAATGATTTAAAGTTTTATTCAAAGCCTTGTTTGCCATAGAAACATAAATGTATATACCTAAAACTTCCACATTCAAACCTCAGCTTTATGAGCTGTTTAATATTTATAGGTTTCCTCGGTTGGTTGGTTTAAATGTGACTTTTGGTTAAATCTGTTTCCACAAAGCCGGTTTAAAGATCTTCTGCTTGTCTCTGCTGCCTTCATCCCTCACAGATCCACACATGATGCTGGAGGATCCCAGCCAATCAGACGAGCCGTTAAAACAAAACTTCAACATGATTACATTTTCTGTAAATTACAAACTTTAACTCCTCAGACAGAAAAACGTTCAAAGTATGTGAACTACTGGGAGGATTCTGTGTCTTCTTTTGGGTTTCTCCACCTGGACTGGAGGCTGGACCTTGACAGCCATCTGCATGACGTCACAGGGTCACATGATCTGCTATGTTCTAAAACGCCGCCATTTTGAGGGACCTAAATCATGTAAACAAAGGTCTAAACGGTGTCTTACACTCATAAATATATTTGTTTCTGCTCTCATGACTTCAGCACAGGTAAATGTTTCTTTTAATTTATTGTTAAGAATAAAAAAAGTGTTTAATATGAGTTTAAAAACTGCTGAAAAGGATCATATTTTCACTCTTTTTTTAATCACTGTAAACAGGATCAGATAGGAGATTTTATTGTTAAAGTTTGAAAAAAGGGTTTATGTTAAAACATAATTTCATTTCAAAGAGCTTTAAATAAACTTTAATTAAACCTAGATCCTTTATCTGGGTTAGAAAATAGGAAAGTTACAGTATTTTAAAAGTCTAATCTTAATTTCTACACATTTTAGAGAGAATTATTAAACTTAGAGCAAATGTTTGTTGATGAATGTTCAGAAGCTTTTTCAGTACTTAAAATAATATTAAAGTAATTAACCTTTATTCACCCTAATGTTTGAGTTTGTTGCCACAGAAAATTAAATTATCTTTTCCATATTTTGCTGGAGTAAAAAACGTCTGTGCTGATAAATACATCTGGTTGATTTTTGGAGTGGAGGCAGCTGAAAACAAACTAACTGTCTGTTAGACTGTTAAAAAATCCTTTTGCTCCTTCAGGAAAATCCAGCAGTTTTTGTTGGAGCAAACAGAAAGTAAACAGCTAGATGACAAATGGAATTCTGGGAACTTTTCCTATTTAGGATCCGTGCAGATTCCCATTATTCCGACCCACAAGCCAAGAAAAATAACCTTTTTTAGGAGATGGAACCAAAGCGTTATCTGCTCAACCATCCAGCACGTCTAAAATAAATCAATATCTTTCAGTTTAAACATATTAACCTGATGTTTCAGTTAATCAGTGATGGATGTTCTTGTTCTTCAGTTTCAGAACCTTTTTTTAAAACACAAGATTCCAGTTTCATGTCTGGATGAAGAAATAATTGTTTATGAACTATTGTTGTTTAAATATTTGAATAGAATATTGTTGGGCCTTGCAGTGATTCCAGCCAGGTTTAGTCCCTCAACATGGCTGTTCAGAAGTCATAATTGTCATTATTTATTTGTTTGTTTATTTTTCTGAGCTCATATTTAGACCAAATATGCTCGAGTCGAGCATTTATTGAATACATGTTATCTGTCACCTTTCGCAGTTTGACATCTTAGCTCTCAGAGTACGTGTTGTGGATGACTCTCAGCTACTACCACACCAAACCTTCACTGCCTATCTGTAGGTGTGATTGAGTTACAGCAAACCCAGTAACCCAAGGGGGCCAAAATTAAAAATTTGGTCCTAGCCAAGGGCCAATCAGGATCAATATTTATTAAAAATTACATAAATTAATTGGTTTTAGATGTATTATGTCAAATCATTCATATAGAAATATCAATGATCTTTTCCCAGTTACAGATTATACAGAATTTAGAGCAAACAGACTTTAATGAACACAGACAAATAGATCAAACTTCAAAAAGCTCATCATTAGCTGTCATTTCTTACGCCTCACTCAGCTTTTAAATGAAGTTTTTAACATTAAAACATTAAAAACCTGATCATACAGAAATTAAAACTATATATTGTTGGCTTCTAAGTCACTGTCAGAGAAAACTTCAGTTTTTTTAAGCAAAATAAGAATCAGAGACTCGATCTGAACCAGACTAGAGGGCCGGATGAAACGTTACAGAGGGCCGGATCTGGCCCGCGGGCCTTGAGTTTGACACGTGTGATTTCCAGTTTCATTAAAATCTGTCCTGTGGTTCATGAGATATTTTGCTAACAGACATGTCCAAAAACATTGTCCCTCCCTTTTCATCTTCGGTGCAAAGATAAAAATAATCCACAGGTGAGGAAGAAGGACGCTTCTGTCTCTTTAAAAGCCGGATTGTGCTACCGAGCAGAGGAGGGGAGGGGGATTTAGCTGCAGTGGAACAGTCCTCTCTAATGAGCAGATTTTCTGAGCGACAGACCCACGCAGACAGAGGAGACCGTGAGACCCAGGCAGCGGCTGTGCGTCAGCCGGAGCTCCACAGGGGAAACATGGATCCGAGCAGGAGAGGACAGAGCGCCGCGTAACGCAGTCGCATCCATGGACTGAAGACGACGCGCGCAGAGGATAAACCACTAATGGACGCAGTGGATTAAAGACCTGCAGATACAGAGGGAGGGAGAGGGGAGGGAGAGAAGAGCAGAAATTAATCCATTCAGTTGTTTATTTTCACCGTGTGTGTGTGCGTGCGCAGTTTCTGTCAGGAAGAGTGTGTGTCTGCAGGAGGTAGGAGACTGCATTCCTGCTCTCCATCACCGAACGACAGCAAAGCTGAATATCTGATGGGCTTTTTGGGCCGTTTTCACTCTCTCCCTCTCTGTTCGCATGTAAGAGCGCAGCCACATATGTGACGATGAGGATGAAACGATGATGGAGAGGTCCAAAGTGAGTCACAGAGTCTGACGGATAATCAGGACAATCATCTCGCTGTTTTTTTTTTGTGGAGGGGGGGCCTCACTGGTGATTTAAGGGTTGGTGGTTTGCAGGGAATCTTCTAGGCTCTGCCCCCCAGAGAGGTGGAGGCATCATCAGGTAGGAGGCAGGAGGATAAGTGGGCCTGAGCGAGAAGCAGGAGCGAGTAGGAGGAAGAGTCAGTGTCGTCGACTGTGTAGGAGGCCAGTGAAGCTCCAGCTCAGGGAGGATAATGGCAGCTTCAGGCCCCGCTCTGCTCTCTTCTCACCTGCAGGAGCTCCACAGAAGCTGAAGCTCCTCTGAGGCCGCCGGGAGAATGGTGTGAACAGTGAGGGGCCTGGCTCTGTGGCTCTCCTCTCTCCTCCCTCTGCTCTGATCTGGTTGGAAACCAGAGGTGGCGTTTCGTGGTTTGTGTGGGAGTTCTCCTCCTCCCCCCTCACCTCTCCAACCTGCAGGCTCGGCTCCGTGGGTTGCTCCAAGCACCAAACTGTCCTTCTTTCTGCTCCCTTTCTTTTCTTTTTCTTTTCTTTTTCTTTTTGTCGAGGCTTCAGGGGAATTGCCAAGACCTGTTACATGCATGTCCACTGGCGGCAGGTTCAACTTTGACGATGGGGGGTCATACTGCGGAGGGTGGGAGGAGGGCAAGGCGCATGGCTACGGGATCTGTACGGGACCCAAGGGCCAGGGCGAGTACTGCGGCTCCTGGGCCCACGGATTTGAACTGCTGGGCGTCTACACGTGGCCCAGCGGGAACACCTACCAGGGCACCTGGGCGCAGGGCAAGAGACACGGCCTGGGGGTGGAGAATAAAGGCCGGTGGGTGTACAAGGGCGAGTGGACGCATGGCTTCAAAGGGCGCTACGGCGTCCGGGAGAGCACGGGGACGAGTGGGAAGTATGAGGGGACGTGGAACAACGGGCTGCAGGACGGGTACGGAACCGAGACGTACTCAGATGGAGGTAAGAACCGGAGGACAGATGCATTGTGGGTGTTTTGCTGGTTGGTTTGTGGGTAGAAGAAACCGTCTGACGATGTGTGAATTATTGAGCAGAGAGATTAACAGGCTGGTTCCAGACGCACAGTAGGAGGAGTGTTTTCACGGGTCCTCTCGGGTCGTCCTCTCCGGTCCCACGCCTCAACATGACTCGCACACATTCACGCAGGAGCAGGAGGTTACTTCAGGGCAGATTTATCCAAAATCAGGTTTCCTCTGCGTGAGGAAGCATCGCAGAGGCCTTCGGTTCGGGTCGTGAAGCCGTGAGAGTCGAGGAAGAAACAGGAGACACCAACAGAGAGCTGAAATCTGCTGAAATCTGCTGAAATCTGCTGAAACTGAGCTGAAATCTGCTGAAATCAGCTGAAACTGAGCTGAAATCTGCTGAAACTGAGCTGAAATCTGCTGAAATCAGATGGAATCTGTTGAAATCTGCTGATTTCAGCTGAAATTCAGTTGAAATCTGCTGAAATCTGCTGAAATCAGCTGAAATCAGCTGAAGAGCTGTTAAAGCTAAAATATGCAGAATACTAGCTAATAGCTACATGTAGCAAAAGACTAGCTAAAGGTAGCAAAACAGCAGCTAGAAGCTAAAAGCAGCATAAGAAGATAAAAACAGCCAGTTTTTGAAAGACCTGAACAGACCTCGATGTGTTTCTACGGGGAAAATGTTTGTAAATAAAGCTAAAAATTTTGAAAAGTATAAAAGTTACAAAAATCAAAGAACGCAGACGTAGACAGACACCCCCCCCACCCCCCCAAGAAAACTGTGAATGCTGACTCAGCAAACACAGATTTTATTCACAGCCTGAATAAAAACTGTTTGGTTCTGATATCCTCCTGGAAATGTTTGTTTGAAAGGCTGCTCAGGAAGCTGGGCTCGGGGTCATAAAGCATCAGGGTGATCTAAATAAATTAAATAAACATATAAGAGATAAACTCATCGGTGTCTCAGAGGCTGATGATGGTGTCGTTGTTTATCTCGCCTGAATCCTTCAACTAGAAACCCCTCGGTGACCCCAGGTGACCCCAGGTGGGTCAGTTTAGATCTCGTGGATGATTTTGGTTTTGCTTTTTTTTGACACCACGTCACTCCGGGGTTTTCGAGGCTCGATTGTCTGAAAATACCTCGGAGTTCGTTGGACTCGACATATTTTAATGTGCTTGAATTTAAAGTGTTTAAATACTGGAGCACAAAATAAACTCTTGTTGAAGTTTTTATTTGAAACGTCACTCTGGCCTTGTTTAGGAACCTGTCAGCTGGTTAAATTAACTATCAGAGCTTTTTATTATAAAACCAACCCAGGCTTGAAAAGCTGTTTGGAACGGCAACATTTAACTTTTGTGGGTTTTTTGTCTTAAAAGAGATAAAATGAGGACATCAGTGTTGTGAACTAAAGGTTTTTATTCTAAATGTTTTTGACTTTATAGGAAACCCTGGAACTCACGGTTCCACCAAGATATTTCCAGTCGTTGACTCCTGTAAATTAACAGTTTTAGAGATTTATTTTTCCTGGTTTCACGTGAACAAAGTTTAAAACATCAAGCCGCTGAATGATTCATGAAACTTTTTATTAAACAGCAAAATATTGGACAGACAGACTGATTTCAAAGCTAAAAGCTTTTAACTTTGCAGAAAAATACTCAAATGATTCCACTTTATAATCAAAGTACCCTGAAGTTATTAATAACGCAGTTATTATTATTATTAAGCTGTAAACATTTAATTAAGCATTAATAATCAGTTACAGAGCATCAGATACTGATGAAAGAACCACACTGAACATCAAACATTTATCATTAAACATTTAAGAACGTTTGTTTTGGCATAAAATGTTATTTAGTTTAAAAAGAAATAAACTGAGTAACAGGCTAAAAATATCTGAATGAATAAATAACAGGATCAAACAGGATTTGATCAAACAGTGAACCTGCTTCAGTGTTTGAACAGTTTTATCTGTGCTTATTAAAGGTTTATAAAGTGTTAACAAACTCACTAATAACATTTATAAAGCAGTGATACGTCTTTTACTCTTATTGTCTGAAGCAAACTGCTGGACTCAAATGTCCGACGTTAGGAAACAAAACGTTTTACGTAAGGTAAATGATTAAAACTAAAAACTGATTCCTATAAAAACCTAATAATTCGTTTAAAGGACATTTAATTTGTGAACTCTGATTTGAATCAGCGTGAAATCTGCCATGAAATTAAAATCTGTTGCAATTGGCTTCTCTCAGTTCAGTCAGCGTTAACGAAACACACACACACACACACACACACGCACGCCTAAAGACAGAAACACTAAATGCCGTGCATGCAAAAAGAGCCCACACATGGAATATCTGATGGCGTGAGCACAGCGCTGACAGCAGCACACATGCAGCCAAAGCCTCGTTACGTAACTCTACAACTAGAAGGCCGCAGACAGAGTCAGTCCTGATCTCCTCGCTGAAACCCACACAGCGGACCTGATCAGGACGGGGGTTGATCTGGGTCGGCGTGAGAAATAAATAAATAAATAAATGAGCAGTCAGACGGGCTGCAGCGGTTGGATAATAAAAAGATGCATGGCTCCCTGGATGATTATAGGAGATCCTCTCCAATCAGATGAGTGAGATCGTTATAGAGAGAATGGGACGGACAAATATGGCTGAAGTATCTGAACCCACACATGCAGCACAGATCGGCCTAGATATGCAGTAAGTGTTTGTGTAGCTCCAGTGGCACACAGTGTCCTTTTTATAACATCTCTCCTTTATATAGATCTGTGAGATCATAACTCTGTTTGGGAACTGAACCCCCTAAATGGAGCAAAACTCAAACTCAAACCTGGCGTTCCTTGTCGCCCGCTTCCTTTCACGCTGGAGTTTAAAACTAATTTCTCACAGCAGAGGTCAGCTCAGGTCTCTCTACAGAAACAGTCAGTAAAAGTTGTCTAAGGAAGCAGCAGATTGAGCCGAATCTTCACTTCGTCTGAGCAGGACAGGTGACAGTGGGAAGGAAAAACTCCCTTTGAACAGGCGGTCATCTGCTTCGACTGGCTGGGGTTAGAGAGGACAGGAAGGAGACGCAGACGGACTGGTCCAGGAGGAGACAGAAGGACAAAGAAAAACAAGTTAATGACAGAAATAATTACAAATCCAAACACATAGAGTAGAGACATATAGTCAGCCTATTTCATTAAAACCCATCCGGTGGTTCATGAGATATTTTCCTAACAGACAAACAAACACACACAGACTTGAGCAAAAACATTATCACCCTGTGACAGATGACTCTTTGTTTCTGTCTCAGGGTTATCGTTAGCTGAATGAGAACTCAGACTTCTGTGTTAAAGGATTGTTTTGTTACCGTTAGCGATGCCCACCCTGCGTAATGCTGCCTCCAGCAGCAGGTGTGCAGATAAAACACTGAAGATTATTTAATTGGGACGTTAATGAGTTTGACCACCTGAGAAAGGTCTGAAGTTCTTTCAGGAGTTCAGAGATGCTTCAGCCCCACCTGATCCAGCGCTCCTCTCCTCCTCCACCGAGCTGCTCTGTACAGTAGCGTTTCCATAGCAACGCTTACCGACGTGCAGCAGGTCATCGTGTCACGAGGGACCGGAGTGTTCCTCGCCGCCATTGGCCGCCCCCTGCCAGCTCTCCCGGGCTGCGATTGGCCGACCGGGCCTTCCGGGGCTGATGGTGTCTGCAGAGATGAAGAGCTAAGCTGAGTGATTACCAGGCGCTCAGTCAGAGGCAGAGGAGAGGAGGAATGAAAAGACGGCGCACATTCAGTAATCACTTTAGAGAGAAATGGAGTCACAAAGAGAGATTACAGCTGTCAGCGTGTACAACAATCAGAGCTGGCAGAGATTACAGCCGCCTGATGGCTAATACACGGAAACTCGCTTTAACGTCACGAGACAGCATTCAGATCAGCTCAGAACTCATCATTAAACTTTCCTCCTCCTTCAGAGGAGCAAAACAACAAAGTGACGAATAACTAAATTCACACAGTTCTTTTAAAAATAACAAACAAATAAGAGGTTCGCATTTCTCAAACAATGAAAACAAACTTCTCATCAGCCTCTGATTATTCACAAATGGATAGAAATTTAAAACAAAGGCTGGCTTATTGGTTAATCTTAAAGTCCAAGTGCCTAAACATGAGTTCTTAGGCCCAAAAATTAAATTAAAACTAAAACAGGCCCCGGTAATTACCCTATTATTATTATTATTATTATTATTACATAATAATGATACAAGAAGAAAGGTATTAACTGTGTAAAAGTTTTATGCAGAATTCCACTTAAAAAGATCTGAACTGTGTCTTTAATTTACTTCCCAGCTCAGTAATTATCATCATACCTGGTTGATGAGTTGTTTAAAAACAGCCTGAACTCGGACCGAGTTTTAACTCAGCAGGTTATCAGTTTGACCCAACATGCTGGCTTAGGGTTATTTTTAAAATAACTAATTTGTTGAATTTGAGCTCCTTAAAATGGCAGACTGAACCACTGGGTCAGTTTGACCCAATATTTGATCAAACCAACTAAAAAAAAAAAAAAGTTGGTCTTAAATATCTTAGTTTAAGTACAAACAGGAAAGATATCTAGATTTTAACACCATCATCTTCTGCCTTCATCACTTTAATTTTAAAATTCTTCAGATTTTCTGAGGATGAGTTGTTGCACTTTAGTTTTCTCCAAAATAAAAGTTCTTGTCCTGAAGATGAGGCAGACTCTGTCGGGGGAAGATTTGGGCTGAATGATGACTAATTCCCTTATTCTTTTCTGCTTGATCCTCTTAAGCCCTTTGCTCAGCACCTCCCAGGAATGTCGCTCCGGAGGCTGACCTCCGTGTTTTCCTGCAGGAGGCGGAAGTTTTCTCCTCGGTTCCCTGCAGTTTTTACAGTTTCCTGACGCTGCAGTTGACCTTTGACCTGTCGGTGTCGTATTATTGCATTTAAAATCTGAAAACAAACACATTAGCTGAGGGTTTGTGGGCGATTGTGACATAACTGCATTTTCTGCCCAGGTTCAGAGAGTTTTTCTGCTTTTCTTGTTTGTGTTTTCTGAAGAGCAGAATCCAACTGATCTGCTGAGACGTGATGTTCAGGGAAACACTGTTTGATAAAACGACATTTAAAAAATATCCCAGCATAAAAACAACAAAAAGACTGATTTATTAAAACATGTTTCTAAATATAAAGAAATGACACCAAAAAACTAAATCAAAAAAATAATTAAAAAACAAATAATTGTGCCGGGAAACTCTTCACATTTTTTATTATAAACATATTTAGGAGTAAAATCACATTAATGATTTTCTTTAAACTCTTAAAGCTGAGCTCAGGTTACACTTTACATCACTGCCTTTTTAAAATAAATAATAAATTAAGAGGGAAGAATGACTGACAAAATAAAAGTGCAGCAACATGAACTGCAGATAGAAAATAATACAGAAGTTATTACAAAAGAGAAAAGAAGAAAATTGCAGTGAAAATAAATACAAAAAGGAAAGTTTTAAATAAACCAATATTCAGAACATATTTAATTAATTTTACTTTGTAAAATGTGTCATATTTATATTATTAAATGTGACATTTTTGTTTATTTAGTTATTTTTTGGCAGGTATTTAGTCAGCCTCACAGGCATGAAGAAAGGCTTTTATTTTGGTGTGTTCGAAGCATGCAGCGTTTCCTGTTTCTCTCTCTCTGACACATGCAGACGGGCGTTCGGTGATGCAACATTTTCCTGTCGTCAGAATCAAGCTGTCCCTCTAATCCATACAGCAACGATAAAAAGCAAAACACCGTCAGCACACACGGAAACCACGGATGGGAGAAAGTTCCCTCTGTGCACCATTTCTCCTGACGATTTTATTCACAGAAGAAGTTTTCTGGGATCCATCCTCAGTTCTGAACCCACAGCAAACACTACAAACTTCCTCTATCGTTAGTTTTTATTATGAATGTTGGTTGGAACAAACTGACTCTTCTATGTGATGAAATGATGAGAAAATAAAACCCCTTTGGTTAAATCCGTTCTGCAACACTCTGGGTCTTTTTCATGACATTTCAGAGCAGATAAATAATCCCCAAATGAAAATCTGCGAGACTCAGACAGAAAAAAAAAGGCCGAAGCGAAAGCTTTTAAACGGATAACAGTCTGAAATACACGGGCTGGGGTTTAGCTTTGATCTGACCCCCTCACCCCCACCCCCACCTCCTCCCTTTCATTGGGCTTGTTGCCCATAAGAGATGTTTTCTACCTGTGGTCACCATCTGTCTCATCTCTGGGCTCCAGAAGTGACACATCAAAATCTAAAATGGGTCAAAGCATCTCCTCCTTATTGTCTGGTTCTGTCGTTCTCCGCTCCGACCACAGAAAGGTTCTCCATTCTTCCACTCGAACTCAGATTTGGTGTTTTTCCCCTGTCTGCTGGTAAACTGCACCTACTGCAGAGCTGCTCCTCTGCAGGCTGCAGATTATGTAATGATGGTTTGATGTTTGTACTGAGGATTAATGGCGCAGCCTGAAACAGGAAAAAAAATTAAAAATCTGATTTTTATCTTGGAAGTTTGCCCTGCACTACTGCCAAAGCAGCACGGAAAAATGAGAGTTTATTTGTGAAAACATCTCCGCTCTGAAATGAAGGAAAGTCCACAACAATATTTATGCTTTTTGTGCCTAAATCTTATTTATTTTCCATCATGGAAGAATTACTCCTAATGAAGCAGTGAAAATGATCCCACAGTCCAACAGACAACCAATAAATGCTGCAGAAAGAAGACAGTTTGATGTTTATTAGTCTTTATGTTTTATATTTCATGAGTGGAAACAAATATTTTAAAATAAAGTGAAATAATTTGCATAATAAGAGACACTTAGGCCCAGTTCTTCAGATTATTATCGCCTCTCTTTCATGTAATCGTCTTTGTTTGTCTGTCAGCAAAATATTTTAATAACCACTGGACAGATTTCAATGGAACTTTCAGAAAGAACCCAATTCAAGATGGCCGCCACTGCTCATCAACATTAGCAAACACAAAAATGGCTGCAACTCAGTCAGTTTTACAGATACTGAGCTGAGATTCGGTGTGGTAGTAGCTGAGAGTCATTCCTAACACATACCCTGAGCACTAACAGATTGCAGGATATTTTTTGCTTAAAACTTTGGCATGCAAGGTGGTGGGCGACAAGCATTCTTTTATTAATAATGTACTCCAATGCAGACATCTCCACTGGCACAAACTTGCAGAAACGAGAAATGTCTCATGTTTCTTTTTGTTATATTTACACACATATCTGTGCTGACTGAGAGGAAACCACATCATGATTAAAGGCCCAATCACGTGCAGCCCTCGGATGAGACGATGTTTCTGCAGCTTTCATCTCATCGTCACCATCAGTGTTTCGGTGTTTTTGTCCTGCAGCCTCCACAGTCGCTCATGATCTAAGAGCTCCTCCTGTTGCACACACCGACACACACACACACATGCATACACGCATGTTATGTCTCTCTATCTTTGCAGGGACTTTCCATTGACTTCCATTACCAGTACATAACTAACCCTAAATCAAACCTGAACTCAATTCACACCTTAGTCCTAAACCTAACCCCTAACCCAAAAACATAATTTCTCCTCGTGGGGACCAGGCTTTGGTCCTCACAAGGTAGTATATGTTAGGAAAATTGTCCCCACAATGTATCAAATACATGGCCACACACACACACACACTCGTAGATAAAATCGGTGAAATTGTTTTGGCAGGAGAGCCGTGCAGCAGATTGTCCTCAGAGCTGTACAGGCCTGAGGTTGAGGCCTTATCCGTGTCAGTTTTCCTGTCAGTGCAGCTGTGATGGGACAGGATAACCTCGTTTACTGCTACAGTTCTCTCTCGTCTTCTCAAACACGCTGGACATTTTTGTGACTGTAGTGTAAACAGTTTATCCCACTCCGCTGACACACACACACTGTCATTGTGTTTGAATCCTGACTGTATTTTTCAGCACCACGGACAGCGACCTGCAGCCCGGCGCCTCGCTGAACGCTCACTAAACTCCTTCAAACGCCACCATTTACTACAGTTCAGGAGAAGCTTTTTATTTTTGGTTTTATAGTTTTGACACCTTTTAAAAGAAGCATTAAATAAAGACAGACTGGTTGTGATCCCAGCTTTAAGTCAAGTAAAACTAATCTAAGCTAAGTGGAGTTAATTTTATTGTGACTGCGGTTAATTTTTGTGCCTTTTAAAGCTGGAAGCAGCTCCAGGTTCTCCTGTATCTGGAGTTGGTTTCCCAGGTTTACTGGATGTTATCGGGCTGATTCTGCACATTTTGCTTCATCTCTCTGGTAAAAGTGACTCGCAGCAGTGTGGTTTCATGTCCTTTTGCAGCGTCAGCGCGCTCCCTGGAGCTCAGGTGATGCGTCTCCTGCTGCCTTCTGTCTCGCTGCCCTGCTCCAGAATCATGGCCACCGTTTAGTAAAATCCCATCAAGCTGTTGCACGAGTGTTTGTTTGTTGTTTGTGTGTGTGTGTGTGTGTTTGTGTGTTCTTTGATCTATCCCTCATATGGCTGTCCAGCTGTGAGCTGACAAGATTACAAAGGTCTGACCAGATGTGCCTGCCATCTGTCTTTCACAAAGACTCCGTGTGTGTGTGTGGGTGTGTGCAGGTATGAGGGATGTCGTCCTGATGAGGGTGGATTTAACACCACTTCACACTTCGGCTCCTAAAACCAGTGTGTGTGTGAGGTGTGTTCATTCAGAACTTCCTGTTTTCCTGACACTGGAGCCCACGAGGGAAATGTTGGTGCGTGTTTGTGATGGAGACGATGCCGCGGTCCTTATATGGTCACATTGTCGGGCTGGAGCGCGTGTGTTTGCTCCAGAATGAATCAGAGTGCTGTTACATCAGAGGGACGTGCAGGCGGGATGGACTGGAACACACACTTCCGTTTGGGTGTGTAAGGGAGACCGAGGGGAGTGACGGAAACACTCAGATGTCCTAGTTTTCAGCGGCGTGCAGCTGCAGGGGCTGCGATGCAGCAGGAGGTGTGACGACAGGACGCTCCACAACGCTTCACACGCTCTCAGGCGGTTTTAAAAACTTATTTAAACTCTTTTTGTCGCAAATTTTTAGATGCAAACATTTGATATTTTCTGCTTTTTGCTTCAAGCAACAAAATCTCGAGCTTGGGGATGACTCTTAGCTACTACCACATCAAATCCTAGACTTTTTTGAGTTCACTCCACTAGTTAATCAGTTCTAGACGTACTCCCCGTGATGACATTCTAAGAGTTGAATAAAAATCTTCTCTGTCATGAGATATTTTGCTAACAGACAGACAAACAAAGACATAATCATTTACCTTTTGGCAGCAGGTGATAAAAACTCCTTATTCCTTAATTTAACTTGTTGATGTCCTGTTTTTCATCATCTACATCATCTTAATACTTCCTGTTCAGACTTTTGCATTTAAATTTATTTTGAAATCACTCTATGATCAGCAGCTGACATCATGACCCTGATGCTCCAGCCACAAACTGAAGCTACTTTTTGTTTTATTTTGAACTAAATCCAGAGTTAAACTCTCCTCCTGCTGTTCTTTTACTTATTGATGTTCCTGTTCGGCATGGTTCTGTTCTGTATCTCATCTGGTCCGGTCTGTTTGTGGTTCCAGGAACCTTTCAGGGTCAGTGGGTCGGCGGGATGCGTCATGGCTACGGCGTCCGTCAGAGCGTCCCGTACGGCATGGCGGCCGTCATCCGCTCCCCTCTGCGGACCTCCATAAACTCCCTGCGCTCCGGCTCGGAGCACAGTAACGGTACGGCTCTGCTGGACCGCACGGGGGTGCTGGTTCCCGGTCCCGCTGCGGTTCCGGGAACCCTGACCGCCAGCGTGTCCATGTGCAGCACCGGCAGCAGCGGCAGCAGCCCCGCCGTGTCCCGGGGAGGCTTCGTGCTGACGGCGCACAGCGAGGCGGAGCTGCTGAAGGGGAAGAGGAAAGGCGGCCTGTTCCGGAGGTCCATCCTGTCCGGCCTCAAGCTGAGGAAGTCCGAGTCCAGGAGCTCTCTGGCCTCGCAGAGGTCCAAGCAGAGCTCGTTCCGGAGCGAGGCCGGGATGAGCACCGTGTCCTCCGCTGCGTCAGACATCAACTCCACCATCAGGTAAATCCAGGTGGAGGAAGATCTGGAACATGTTCCTCTTTCACATGTAGACTGCATCTTAGGTCAGATTTCTACAAACTTTTCCTCTGTGCACAGAAACCTTCAGGACTAAATTACACCTTCTTTGTTTTCTGTCAGTCTGACAGATTTCTGGTTAATTATTGTGAAGAAAAAAGTTGATTACATCACATAAAAATAAAGCTGAGGGTAAATATATTATTATATTATTTATATTAAACCCAGGGTCAATTACTGGGATCAGTTCTTGTATTAAAACAGGTTAGAAATCATCTTTTCACAGCTTCTGAAATGTAATTACATGTTTTGTGTTTTTCTGTAACTACAGAATTTCTTCTAACCGTATTTAGTTCAATTTGAAAGTCTGACTTTTTGGAGCTTTAAACACAAAAACTGTCTCATTGTTTGTTGCTGCAAGTAACTAAACATTAAATTTATTCTCTGATAGGTCAGGATTTACAGTGAGCCATAAAGAAACACATTATTTTAAATCCTTCCATCCTCCTGTTCATATTCAGTCTGAGTCTAAGAGGAATATTTAACTTTTCAGGACAGGAAGTGGGTGAGGGATGACTTTGTCCGACTTGTCCTGAAATAATAAGATGACGCCGTTCGAAGGGGAGCTGCCCTTCATCCGAGGACAAAGATTCCAGGAAACAAGCACCTGTTCCACTAAACAGACTTTAACACAGATTAAAATGCAGCGCCGGCTTCTGACTCTGGTGTGGTGAATTATCTGACCTGACGGCTGATCTGGGGGGAAAACGAGACTCAGATCTTCTGATCAGGGCTGAAGAAAAACCTCCAGACCTTTCATTTACTGTCGAAATACACAGACTGGATGAAAAGCGGAAAAATCCACTTTATGCTGCACAGAGAGGCTGATTATTATCTGAAGTGAAGTGTTTGAATGAAGCTAACAGGATAAAACTTTAATATTTGGGTTTTTACTGAACACCTTTTTGTGATTTGATGTTTTAGAATTTCCTTAAAACTAAATTACTGACAGGTTTAAGATCAAGTTATTGTGTGTTTTTAACCCTAAGGATTAAACTGAAAACAGGAAATATTAACAACATCCTCCAACGAGGCGACAAATTAAAGGAATGCTTATCACCCGCCAGACATTTCAGCCACAAGTTTTACCACATTTAACATAAAAAATGACTGAGTATTAAAAAGATTTAGTGTTTTCTAAGATCAGTTGGCTAGGGCAGCCATCTTGAACTGAATTGGTTTCAAACTGTAATCAGCTGTAGATGTCCTGAAGGTTTTACTAAAATCCATTTCATCGGTCATGAAATATTTTGCTAACAGACAGACCCAGGTATAAACATCCTCAGCTGCCTTTGCCTTTTCACACCTTCATCCTTAATTTAATCTATATGTGTTCAGTTTTTCTCTAATGCTGGTTGAAGATCAGCGAAAAAGTAAATTTTGCAACTAAATTATTATATTTCGACTTTCTTCAGCTCACTCAGGTTTCATTCTTCCTGTAAACTATGGGGCGCCGTTTGTAAAGGAGCTTGTGCTAAAAATTCATGCCTAAATTTTGTCACATTTAGCTTCAAACACTGTTTAAAAATGTAGTGTTGATTTTCTGATGTCACTTTTTACAACATTTAGCTAATTACATGT
>NC_051440.1:27535930-27564941 GCF_001649575.2 Kryptolebias marmoratus | reverse complement strand
ATTTAGATTTATATTTAGTATGTAGCTGTAACAATTACATGTAATTAGCTAAATGTTGTAAAAAGTGACATCAGAAAATCAACACTACATTTTTAAACAGTGTTTGAAGCTAAATGTGACAAAATTTAGGCATGAATTTTTAGCACAAGCTCCTTTACAAACGGCGCCCCATAGTGTTTGAAGCTAAATGTGACAAAATTTAGGCATGAATTTTTAGCACAAGCTCCTTTACAAACGGCGCCCCATAGTAAACAAACCAAATTAAGAAGAATAAAATCACAGAAACCATCTGGTGGAGCTAGTTCCAGCCTTTCTAATTTCACCATCTAACCAACCTTCAGAATAAAACCAATCTGACCTCTGACCTTTTCCAGCCTCGGAGACGCAGACGTAGAGCTGGCCGTAGCTGACGATGACGTGGACGCCACGGCAACGGAGACCTACTGCGGGGAGTGGAAGAACGACAAGCGAACCGGGTTCGGCGTGAGCCGGCGGTCCGACGGGCTGCAGTACGAGGGGGAGTGGCTGAGCAACAAGCGCCACGGCTACGGCTGCACCACCTTCCCCGATGGCACCAAGGAGGAGGGCAAGTACAAGCAGAACGTCCTGGTGAGCGGCAAAAGGAAGAACCTGATCCCGCTCAGGGCCAGCAAGATCAGGGAGAAGGTGGACCGGGCCGTGGAGGCGGCGCAGAAGGCGGCGGAGATCGCCCGGCAGAAGGCGGAGATCGCCCTGTCCAGGTAGGAGCTCTGAAATCTGAACTAAAAGCTTCTGATGGTAAGTTCTGGTGATGGGTGAGGTTTTGGGTTCATCGCTGCCACAGACTTTTATTAGGAAATACTTTATTATTACTTGAGTCTGACTGGAGCGACGGATCAAGGCCTCGTCTGCAGGAGAAGCTCCTCGTTTATTGGTCCAGCTGTGGTCATCACCTGCGTGGAGTGGCCAGGTTCAGCCTTAGACAGAAGCTGAGGAGCTCCATCATCAGAGTAGAGCTGCTCCTCATCCAAAGGAGCCACCTGAGATGGTTCTCTGTAAACCTTAGAGATGGTTGTGCATGCTGCCATGGGATTGGCTGATTAGCTGGTGGACCTGATGGGGGCCTCAGAGCACCTTAGGACCCCCCAGGAGGAGCTGGTCGCTGAGGGGGAGGAAGGTCTGGGTTTCCCTCCTGGACCTGTTTTCTCTCACAGACAGGTGGAAGGCCTAACATTCCTTAAAGAAATGCATGTCGCCCTGCAGAGTTTTAACTGAACTGCGAGGCTTCGGCTGCTGCCCTCCTGCAGTCCGGCTCAGGAGCTGAGTTTGGAGAATAAAAGCAGCAGAAGCATTAAGTTCGATCCCAGCAGCGATTGTTGCTCAACAGTTGGAGCCTCGGAGAGGAGCGACGCCAGACAGAGACACAGAACCAAGCGGATGTCTGAAAGTGGGTTAGCTTTACTATCGGATTAGCAGATGACCTTGGAGCAGATCAATCGTAATAATGTGTCGCACTCTGACCTCACAGTCATACAGCGTGTGTGTGTGTGTGTGTGGAACACCTCCTGTCTGTTTTCCAGAGGAGGGAAGGCATCATAAACCACATATAAATGAGATGAAAGCGTTTAGGAAAGAAGCAATACATTTTAATAAGAAAACAGGAAACAGACCTCCTTGTGTTTAAATGTCTGTGATCTTAGTTGTGTTGATTGTGAGCATGTTTGTGTTCATGTTTGTTTTCATGCAGGACGAGCTGAAACAGTAAAGATCCAATCCTCTTAGTCCTGATCGTTTCTGCAGCAGTTACCTGTTGATACGTCACACACAACAATGACCGACTGGATTCAAAAGCAGCTTTTTCTGAATCCACGGAGCAAAAACATCCAAAATCCAGCCTTGAACTAACTTCACTGTGGTCCTCATGACTCGGTGCTCGAGTTCGGAGCGTTTCTTACCTGCTGTTGTTTTGGTTTTTTTTAGTGTTTTTGGTGTTTGCAGCATTTTTCCTTTGCATTTGTTTTGTTGCTTGTATTTTATTTTCTATGATCTTAGTTTAACACTCTGGCATTAAAGTTAACATGCGACATGCATGCCTTCAAGAAATGGTAGACCTTTAATTTCTAATGCATTTAAAATAAAATAAACTGGAAACAAAAGTGACTTAATTGAAAACCACAGCATGTTTCCTACCTTTTATATGAGATCAGCTGAAGCAGGATTAAGTTCTTACAGCTCTGCTGGATTTTATCTGCAGATTTCTTTCTTCCTCGGTGACTCAACAGGTAACAGAGGCTCAGAACGATGGCACAAATCAAACTTTCACCCTGCAGGATGTCCTCATTTTAGCCGTCAGCTCTTTGACCCACAGAAAGTTGTGACCCAGATTCTGCAGCTTCTGCAGGAGCGTCCCAGAACTGAACAGCAGGGTGTTTCTTTCTGGAGACTCCAGGAGGAGCCCTGAGAGGTGAAACGGTCAGGCGATAATTACTGCCGTTCGCTCTCTTGGAGTGAAAGCTTTTAAGGAAGGATGATCTGCGTGCTTCTTTGACTTCCTGGAGTTTGAAGCTGTTTTTGAGGATTGGTCTGACTTGTGTCAGAAAGCAGAAGGTTAACTTTAAGGTGCTGTTAAAGACCCACCTCTGTGTTTTAGTGCTTCCATCTTGGCTGTGCAGCACTTGTTGTTTGTAAAGTAGCTCATAAATACTTTGGCTCTGATGTTTCAGTGAATCCAGCCTTTGTGTTTGTGTCTCTTTGCTTCAGTCACTCGTTTGTCGTCGTGTGATTAGTAAAAACCAGAGAAACACACCAGTGACTCACTGAGCTTCGCTGCAGTTTTCTGACCTCGTTTCGTCAGCTAGCCTAAAGCCCGACACACTTCCACACAGTTTCCATCTGAGGGCGTTAACGTTCACTTCCACCAAAAATCAACTCCTTTATTTGGAGGGTGGCTTGTTTTGTTCCCAGAAAGTAAGTCAGCACGCTGTGTAAACAGATTTATGATCACACACACACACACACACACGATTAGCAGTGATGCCGACCGGAAGGCTCTGAGAGATATGAATCATCCTCATCATCATCAGCTGCTCCAGAGCACGAGTCCTGGATGAGACTTTTCCTCCTCCTCATCCGTCGCCGTTTGGACCGTCAGCGTCTTTCCCTCTTCTTTCTCTTCCTTCGTTCGGGGCTCATCTCTTTGTTTTAAAATGTCTAAAGATTTAAGAGAATCTGACTCCTGTTTAGTGTCAGGAGTGGAAAAGTATGGAGGGCCATGAATGCCACAATTCAAATAAGAACTACATCTTTAAACAAACAAACAAAAAACTACATGTATAAATAAATAACAGAAGGTATAAAAGAGATTAAAACAAACACATTCATAAATAATCACTGAAAAGATTATTTTTAGTTATAAACAGAAACACATAATCTTTAAAAAGCAATAATAACTGATTAATTATTTTTAGGTATATTTTTAAATAAGCAAGTGCAAAATTTTTACTACCTAAAAAATCAGATATAATTATTTATTTAAACACTTTTTATTATTATTATAAATAAATAAATTTAGGATTGTTGGTGCTTTTTTAATATATTCTTAAATGCAAAATTAAACAACACAACTGAACAGAATTCAAATTTAAACTAAATAAAATGATAAAGGGCCGTGACTCACCTGACCTGAATGACTTAGTGATTAACGAGCTTCTGCAGAACCTGAAGACCTGCTGAGGAGCAGAGAAACATCTAAAACCTGCAGGGTGGACCTCCAGGACCAGGACCAGGACCAGGACCAGGACCAGGACTGGACACCCTGTTTTCAGAGTTGATGAAAACTTTACGATGGTCACAGAAATCATTCCTGAAGCAGCGGTTGTTCGACTCGTGGATCGTTCTGTAATTATTCCATCTCACAATTAAGCCGGCAGCAACTCACTGAAGTTAAACACCTTTTAACTCACGTCTTCCCGCTCCTCTTCATCTCTTCTTGTTCTCTTCATCACCTGTCCTGCCCTCCATCTGCAGCTCTTTCTCTTTTCTTTCGGACGAGGTGTCGTGTTGCGTAATCAAGCCTGCTTTGAAGAGGCAGAAACAGGTTGTTCTCTTGGAAGAGGGTCGCGGGACAGGAAGTGAAACTCTGAGGGCTTTGATCTAAACTTGCCTGCTTGTGAAACAGTTTATTCTATATATAAAGTTAAGATTTCTGCCTAAAAGCAAACAAACACAGAGATATGGTGTTTAGTTTACTGTGGCTCTGGCACGGAGAAGCAGAGAGGAAAAGAAATCAATAAGCATCGACATGCAACACTGCATCAAGACTGTTACTGGCCAAAGAGAGGAGAAGGATGCACGGAAAGACGGGCGTGCACAAGCATAGAAAAATTTGTAGCGAATGAAAAGAAGCGAGAACAGGAGTCAGATGAAAAGAGGATCGTTTTTTAAAAAAAGGGCAATTAGAGAGAGAGAAGGACAGGATGCTGCAAAGCTGTTAGAGAGATGAAAAGCCTGTCAAACACAGAAGCTGTGAGATTATTTATTTTGTGATATTAAACACTGCTGCACGTTTAAACAGGAAAATCCTCCCATCATGCAGCTCTGTAGTAATGGCAGATCCTCTGACTGATGGGTGTAATTTGTTTATTCCCGCTGTTTGTCTCTTTCATGCAAAACAAGATTTGTCAGCTTTAATAAGACCCAATAAAACCAATAATTCAGATATGAACGATGCCAATCCTGCTAATGATACCTGATTATTGCAGATTTGTTGTAAAATAAGACGACCAAAAGGTGCGGAGAACTAATGGGCTCTGGTAGGAAATACAAAACTGATTACTGGTTCCTGATCTGTTCAGTACTTGAAGTATAAAACCCGTAGAGAACATGAGGCCGAGGCGTGTGGCATGATGGTTGTTCATGTATTACCAATCCTTACCCTAATCTAACCCAACACCTGGGATTTAACCTGACTTGGTTTCCCTACCCTGCAAACCTTTCAAAACCATCTATCCATGGTTGGGACGCAGCACATTCAGGCGTCCCTCTGCCCGGCGACACTCTTCAGCTTCTCTTCGGGCATCTTAAAGTGCTCCCAGCCCAAAGAGGAGTTCTGGGTGTGCCCTGGGGTCTCCTCCCAGTGGGATGTGCCTTGAAGGCCTCCAGGGAGGCGTCCAGAAGACCTGAACCACCACAGCTGAGTCCTTTCAATGAGGAGGAGCAGCGGCTCCACTCTGACCTCCACCTGCTCGTCCTTTCAGTCATGAGCCAAACCTCCTGACCAGCTATAACATCTTAAATTGCTTCAAACGTTGCAGAAATGTGTAACAACATTTAAAAGAATTAAAACACAACCTCTAGTTCTTTCAGGATCAGAGGTGCAGAAGTTAAATTTTGTCCTCAGAGACGATAAATTATCTGTTAGGTTACAAGGGGCACGGCGGTGCAGTGGTTAGAGACGTTGCCTCACAGCGAGAGGGTCGCAGGATCACTTCCTGTCCTTTCTGTGTGGTGTTTACATGTTGGACTCGTGGGTTTACTCCGGGTTGGAATCAAACCTTTGTCTTGCTAACTGTTCCAAAATTCTATTTCTGTGTAAATGTAGTTCTTGTTGCCTTTTATGTTTCTGTTCCTGTTGTTTCCATGTTTAGAATTGCAGGTTTGCCCAGTTTCTCTCCTGCTTGTGTTTCAGGACGGCTCACGCTCAGGGGAAGGCTGAGGCGGCGGTGGGAGCAGCTCAGAAAGCCCAGGAGGAGAGCCGCATGGCCCGGGTCACCGCCAAGCAGTTCTCCCCGTCCTTCCAGCACCCTGGAAACGGTGGGCCCTCACACACACACACACACACACACACACACACAGTGCACATTTGCACAAGTTTTCAAAAACCAGCCAACTAAACTTAGCAACACGTGTGTGCTTCTGTTTGTGTGTTTGTGTGAACATGTGTGTGTGTGTGTGTGTCAGCTGGAAGCGTTGGTGATAAAGGTCAGTGTCGGCCCCCTCCAGCTTCACGTTTCTGCCTCTGTCACTCACACCCGTGGAGCTCCGCAGGAAGTCGGAGCATCCGAACACGCAACACGACACACGCTGACTTTCACTTCCACACGCCGGCGATTCTTCTTCTGTCCTTTTTTCTGCTCCGTGTCATTGCACGGGGAAAAGACAAACATCAGCGCCGACATTCAGCAGCACCTTTTCAGACATCCTGGACTTCAGAATCAGTCTGTAAACCGCAGATTTTTTAACTTTGGCAAACTGGAGAAGCTGCGTTTCCTGTGAAATCTCAGCGCTGACAGAAAGAAAATCTGCTAAAGAAGCTGAAGTTGTTCAAGTTAAAAACAAACAAACACAAACTAAAAACTAAAAGAAGCACAAGAAAACAAAAGAGAATAATGTTTTTGACAGATTTCAAGAGATCCTAATGTATTTTAGGGGGTACAAATTTGTAAATAAAGTTAAATATTTTGAAAAGTATAAAGACTACAGAAACCAATCTGCTGAATGAGCTGAAGGTTTGGATATATGAACGAATCAAACAGAAGTTTGAGTCCAAACAAATGTACGAAAACTTGTAATGTGAATGCTGACACAAGAAAGAAAATAATGAATAATAACTCCTAAAGGCTCTGAGTGAAAAGTTAGAGGAAGAGTCATCAAACATAAATAGGCTTCATTCATTAATTTAGGTCTAATTAACGATGATGTCATCAATCACGCCCATTTGTTGTTTTTCTGCTCTTCCTGCAGGAATGGAGGTGCAGCGGCCCAAACGTCAGGTCTCCAGCGAAGCTGAGTGCGAGGGATTATCGAGCAGCGCCGGGACGGCCGAGAGCCCGGATCTCTACATGAAGAGCGCCGGTTCCGACGACCCGTCTAACGATGCCGCCACCCCGGACCTCAGCCCTCCCTCTTCCTCCCCCCCTCACACGCCGCCTCCCCCTGCCCGGCCGTCACAGCGCAGCAAGAGCGCCCGTTTCCACCGGCAGAGCGCCGTGGACCACGGAGACAGGGCGAAGGAGGGAGGAGAGAGGAGCGAGAAGGGCGGGGGAGGAGGAGGGGAGACGGAGATCCAGGTGCTGATGGAGGGAGGGGTCAAAGAGGAGTGTCCTCGGGCCAACAGCTGGAGCGAGGACAGGAGGAGGGGCGTGTTGTCAAAAGGAGGGGGCGGGCAAGCAGCAAACCGGACCAACGGACACAAACACAGCTCCTCCAATCACAAATCGCGGGAACACGGCTCCTCCAATCACAGACAGCCTAGAGGGGACAGGTGGACAGAGTCGTCCTCGTCTGCCACATGGACGTCCGGGCACAGGGGCGTGCACGGCAGAGGGGGCCGGCTGCTGGAACAGGACGAGGAGAAAATCAGCAACTATGAGATGGAGATGAAGCCTTTACAGCCCAGAGACTCCACTACCCACAAGCCCCATGGGCACGGGGAGGAGAAGCACGGGCACGCCCACGGAGACGGGCGTTCCCACGGCGCGCCGCGACAGAGGCATAAGAACCGGGACTCCAGGGACGGGGGGAAAGACTTGGTGCACAAACTGGACAGTTCCGGGGCGAAACTGGAGTCTCGTCCTCTACGACGGGACCTCACCCTCTCCCCCCCTCTGAGATCCTCCCCCATCACTCCGGAGCGGCAGGACCTGAGCGTCACGCCGAGCAAAGGCAAAGGCAACTCGGTAAGATGACAGCAGAACACGTTCCTTCCTCTCCAGTTCGTGTGAACTAATTTACAGGCGATTCATATAAACTGCATGACCCACAGGCTGAAAACAGGAAGTCATGACCCGCTCTACGCTGCTTCTGATTGGGTCAAATATAAGGGATGATGACTGGGTAAAAGTTAAGGAATCTGATTTGCGGTACTGAGGACGATACAGTCTGTACACAGAGAGGAGGAAACGGTCCATCTGTTGCTAATTTCAGCCATGGCTGAACAAGATGTGGTTGTTTAACATGAGAGTGGAGGAGCACATCTGGGTGCCTCGTCTCTGTGCAACACTTTAGCTTTTTGGGGTTAAAATAATCCCTCTGCTTTGACTGACAGGGAGTCAAACTCTTGACATCTTTCAGATAAAACTGCAGAATTCCTTTGAATCTTTTAGGTGCCTAAATATTATAGATTATGTATTTAAGGGTGGCCAACAGGGGGCAGCAGATTTATACAGGAGGTTGTTGCCCCCCCAGGCCCCCCTCTGATGGTGCCCCTGAAAAATAACCAGACCTGCACAAAACTCAACCTATATTATATTATATTATATTATATTATATTATATTAGCCTGGAAAGTAAAACATTGTGTGACCTTTCACCTCTGTGAGGTCATGAAGCCTCAGTTTTGCCCGTATTCTTTCAAAGAATGATAGCCCTTTTATTCTGAAACTCTAACTGATCTGAGAAATGTGTGACACATTTGGAAGATTTTTTTTTTAATCTCGAAGCCAGTCAGCTCTTCTTCTCTGATTAATAATGTGTTTCCCAATAAGTCGTCTCAGATGATACGGTGGTAGTTTCTGTTCATCTCAGCTGGTTAAAATAAAATTAGGTGACTTTAGTTATGAATGTTTGTGGATTTGGTTCCTCAGAGTTCAGTTGAGATGAGATGAAATCTTATAATTACTGAAAAATGTTTCATAGAAAGCAGGACGACTGACTCCTCGCAGACATTAGGAGGTGGAGTTTTTGTGTCGCTTACAGCTAATATTAGTCGTTTTTCTCACGGATGCAGAGATTTGCAGCCTTTTAGCCACCAGGCAGAATGCTGAGGGACTAACATGGTTAGATTACCTGAAAACTGTCACGCATTCACACACGTTTGGCACAACGAGCCAGCTGTGTGCAGGTGAAAGTGGAGTCAGGTGTTTTCACTCCCCTCTTTTTTTTTTTATTATGTTACTCCTCTATTTTTGGCACTTCTCAACTCAAAGCAACACTTCCAGAGTCTCCCTGGAGAGGCTGTCAGAAACCGTGTGCTGTTATCCCTGTTTTTAAATGCCGTCACACACCTTAAATCCAGTCAGTTCGGCTGTTCGGGTCTGTTTTAATCCTGCTCGGAGAGATCAGAACTCCAGCCTCGGAGCAGTGCTCTAGAAATGCACGAGCAGTTTTAGCTTTATGCTGCTATTTGTGACAAACAGTTTCCACAACAGGGAGACTAGTTTGTGGCTAAACCAGAAACCTTAAGGAATGCATATCGCCATCTTGTGTGCCAAAGTTTTAAATAAAATAAAAATGAGACCAAAAAGATGGACAACGCCTCCCATCCAACTGTCTAATTGTTCCTCTGGTTTCAGAAAGAAGTCAGATTGGGTGCAGCTAATCTGGTCTCATGTAGGTTCTGTAATCTCACCTCAAGTGAACAAAAAACACACACAACAGATTCCACCGTCCCATTATTTATTCAACAAAAACCAGAACCTGGTTCCAGCTCCTGACCCAGCAGGTTGTAGAACCTCCTCCAGCAGTGGGTTCCTGGTTGTGGAGGAGTTGTGGCCCACTCTTCGTTCCAGCATTTCTGCTCAGCTCTCTGAGGTTCTGGTTCTGGTTCTGGACCGTTCTGCTGTGTTTGGGATCATTGTCCTGTTTGTCACATCTGACTCCAGAATCAGCCCAAACCATCAGCCCTCTACCACCGTGCTGACAGCTGCAGTGCATTCTGGGTAAACATCTGTCCTCTGGTCTGGTTCTGGTCCAGAAGTCTTCTGGTTCCTTCAAGTCGAGCTGCCATGTTGTTTTTAGAGAGAAGAGGCTTTAAACTTTGACCTTTGACCTGCTAACTGAGGCCTGTAGAGTCTGAGATGGAGCTCACTGCATGGTCTGACCTTCAGGGTGAAGATCAGCAGCTGTCTAATCTTCCTCTCTGTAGAATGATGGAGTCTAAATGACCTTTGACCCTTCCCAAGTTGATGGGCGGCAGCAGCTGCTTCTCTGAGGTCTTTGCTGAGTCTTTCTTTGTGAATTTTCTTCTTTTTTTAATTTCATGACCGTCTGTAAAAAGTCACCAGCTCCCCGCAACCCAAAAAGGAGAATCGGGAAAAGAAATTTATGTAGTTTTTGTTTGTTTTTTTTCAGCGTTTTTGGTGATAAAAATTATTTTCTTTGGTTTAAACTTGGAACTTTGTAATTCTACTTCAATGCACATAAAAAGCTTTATAATAAAACTAACTAATACAAGATTGTATCTTTACATTTACAAGCTTTAAAACATTGAGGTAAAAATACGAGTGACCCATTTCATTCAGACACAGAATCAATAGTTGTGTTGGAGGAATTGATGATCGCAGCTTTACATTACAGAGGATTTCATGTCTTCATGGTTTAATAAGCGGACAGTAGCTGTATGGTGCATTTGTCATATTTGTCGTGTCACTGCCACGCACTGATTTGACTAAAAGGATTTGTTAACCGCTGTCATGAGGATCCAGCCCGTCCACCGTGACATAACACAGTGTTATCTTGCATATTAAGATAATCCTGCAGGAGAAGCGCAAGGTTTACCCTCATGAAATAAAGAGAAATCTTTTTCATGCTATGAGCAGGCAGGAGGGATTACACCGCTGTAATATGATTTAGATTTTTTTTTTGGGTTCTGTCTTAACTCAGCCCCAATGGACCGCACTAATCCTGTGTGATAATGTGGCTGCAGCATTAGCTAATGAAAGTATCAATTGCAAACCTCAAATTTCTGAAGGTTTCGGGGATAGACCCCAGTTCTCTCTCTCTCTTTGTGTAAACTGAAAAACTGAACTCCGCACGTGACTTTAATTCACTTTAATTCATCTGCAGAGGGAGCGAAGCTGCTATCTGTGCACACATACAGAAACATGTCAGGTGCACACATGCAGACGGGTCCATGATAACATGACAGAAACACACATGAACACAGAACCACGTCAAACAGACGCATGCAGAAAAACACAGACATGCAGACAGAAACATGTGCAGAGAGCATCCCAGCGGTCCTCTCTGCACCTTAGTAACAGCAGAATGAAAAACCTCCCTCTTCCTGACAGAAAGCCCCCCATTGGTTAACCAGCACTCTGTTGCTAGGGAACAGCGTATGCCTTGCATCTGCGGCAGCCAATCGGTGCGTGTGCATCGGTGATGGTAAAGGGGAGGGAGGGTTGTGTGTGTGTGTGTTTGCATCAGCACAGAGGCAAGTGAGATCCGTGTAAAACAGGTTCACAGTACACACAGATACTATCTGCCTCACATAAATACACAGGCGGCACCATGGGAACGAACATGGCTCCGACACGCAGACGTGCAGCTGCGCACGTCTGCCATAAAGTCAACAAATTCACACAAGTGTCCTCGTGTTAGCTTCAACTAGAAACAATAAATTATTTTAAAAAGCGAAGCAGCTGCTGGGCTTGTTAGCGTAGCCGCTGTTGCATGAAACCTCTGAACCAAAATAGCGCCTCGGTGCGTGTTTACATGTTTACCCAGACCATCGAGTCTCTAATCGACAGCAGGAGTGCTGTGATAGGACTTTCAAATATTAAACCTTCTTTGGTTGAATGCGTATCGCCCGCTACCTTTCATGCCAGTTTAAACGAAGATAATCTTGTGTTGAGAAATGAGAGACATACAGGTGAAGATTTGCTCAGTTGTGGCTATTTATGTGTTTTCTAAGGTGGATTAACTGTGGTGGCCATCTTGGATTCACCAAAAGTTAATCAGTTGTAGATGCACATCCAGCGATTAGTTTCTGACAGTTTTATTAAAAATAAAATATGTTGCTGTCATACAGGTAATTACATGATCACCTGTTTTTAAAGAGTGGATTCCCAGGTAAACAGAGATAAAACTGTTCTTATAAAATGATAAAGCCCAACTCCTGTTTCATCACCAGATGAGTATAAAATAAATAGAAAAACAGGTTTTAATCAGACCTGATCTGCCCTCCTGTCCTGGTCCTGCATCGTCCTGCTGGGGACACAGCAGGACGAGGGAGACATTAAAGCACAAATAAGCTTCTGCATACATGAGATAAACTAATATAAGGCTGTGTGTTTGAAACGTTTCAGATGATAATAAAAACTGTTGGTGTCAAATTTCAGATCAGGATCAAAATCTCACAAAGGTTATAAACCTGAGGGGCTCTGGAGTCGCGTCACGGCGTCAGATTAAAGACGGCGCTTTCATCAGGTGCAGGAGAGCTTTTGAGTCAACATAAAAGTGTTGACAAGATAAATCAGCTACTTTATCAGCTCTGAAGGATGCTTAAATCCATGTCTGGAAATGCAGTTTACATAAAGACTGGGTGGAAAAATGTTTTCCTTGAAGAATTTTTAATCCTAAACGGAGTTTTTTAGGCTTATAAAGCGATCAGAACAGACGTTGAGTGTTGTTAACTGCCTGCTGCCACGAAAGGTGGGCAAACATGTAACTGCCTGTGACTGTGTGTGTGTGCATATGTTTGTTTGTATGCCTGTTAGCAAAATATCTCATGAACAGCTGGACAGATTTTCATGAATATCTCACAGATTAATCCCTGGATGTACGTCTGTAACTTATTACCTTTTCAAGTCACAAAGATGATCGACTTTAGCAAACACAAATATGGCTATAACTCAGTTTGTTTTGCAGATATTGCACAAGGATTTAGTGTCATTCTCAGCACACACATAACATCATTTATAAGGTTTGAATAAAACTGTTTAAAATTCATCATGAGGGGATTTTAGTTTGAAACTCTGGCATCAAACCTGGCGGGTAACATGCATTCCTTGAAGGAATGCCGTGTCTTTAACAAACAATGATTTCTGTGGCGTTAAAGCAGCAGAGTGTGAATGTGTAAGAAAGCAGAGACAATAAATCTGCTTCCACCTGTGGTCTGATAATCATCTGTGACACAGATCTGTGATAAGCCCGACATCACGCTGATCAGCAGAAACCCCGCCGGACCGATTCGTCCACAACAATGTTGCACCAATGCAGCTTAACGAACATGCATCAGTGCAGCCTAACGAGCATGCAGACTGGTCCAGCTTAACGAGCATGCACTGTTGCAGCTTAACGAGCATGCACTGGTGCGGCTTAACGAGCATGCACTGGTGCAGCCTAACGAGCATGCACTGGTGCAGCCTAACAAGCATGCACTGGTGCAGCCTAATAAGCATGCATTGGTGCAGCCTATCGAGCATGCACTGGTGCAGCCTAATAAGCATGCATTGGTGCAGCCTATCGAGCATGCAGACTGTTGCACGGAGTCCCATTTCCTGTCTCTCTCTGCAGCCGTCGTTAAAATGATTTCAGGCCTAATTAAAACCACAGGCTTTCTGTAGATGAGTGCTTTTATTAGGACCAAGATGTATTTAAAGCCAGTTGGAAATGTAATGCTTCATATAAAGATAATATCAGAGAGTTTACTTCATGTTTATAAAGATTAGGCAGGTGGTCGGGGGGCGCGGCCTTCACCTGCATGACCCATGTTGTCAGCCAGCATCTGCTCAGGTGTCACTTAATGAGACTTCACCTGTTTTATGAAGGATGCATGAGAACTGAGGCACTCCTTACTGTTCTGTCCTGTTTAATATAACATGCAGTTTATGCACCAGAACGTGTGCCTCGTTCAGGAAGAGGTGTGCTCTGACTTTCGGTGTAAAAATAATGGAGATCTATGGGATTTCAGGTGTGAAAACTCCGGCCTCTTCGGAGCTCTGCAGCTCAGACAGTCTCCTCAGCAGAAACATCGTTCAGAGTTTAAACGGATCAAAGAAAGTTGGACTTTACATGACTGGATTATTTTGCTACCTTTTAGCAGTTTTTACACAATCACAGCTTAGGTTGTTGGATTTTCCACAGAAAGTTCAACTAATGGGACTTCTGGTTTTCTCTCAAATTTTCCATTTTTGTTGGTGAATCCTGCCATTCTAAGACATCATGTTTGACTCATGGAAACAGTTAAAATCTTATTTGTTTTGCTTGCTGAATGTGATTTATGTAGAAAAACAGCTCTTTGTGTGTGTGCATGTCCTTAATATTGACACTTTTTGTCTTTTCTCTCTCTTTTCGCTCTCCCACGCAGGCCTACAGCTCCATCCTGGTCGTCATGGTGATCCTGCTCAACATTGGAGTGGCTATTTTGTTTATCCACTTTTTTATTTGAAGAGCTTTCAGAGTCAACCTACCTATGCTAGAGAAACTATCAGTTCATATGAGTATTACAGCCGATCTGCTGGCCCTACAGGCTTCGGCCGAGGGAAGACCGGAATGGAGGGAAGACCGGGGCCGAGAGGAGACCAGGGCCGAGGGAAGACCAAGGCCGAGAAGAGACTGGGATGGAGGGGAGACCGGGATGGAGGGGAGACCAGGGCCGAGGGGAGACCAAGGCCGAGGGGAGACCAAGGCCGAGGGGAGACCAAGGCCGAGGGGAGACCAAGGCCGAGGGGAGACAGGGATGGAGGGGAGACCAGGGCCAAGGGGAGACCAACGCCGAGGGGAGACCAAGGCCGAGGGGAGACCGGGGCCGAGGGGAGACCAACGCCGAGGGGAGACAGGGATGGAGGGGAGACCGGGGCCGAGGGGAGACCAAGACCAAGGGGAGACCGGGATGGAGGGAAACCAAGGCCGAGGGGAGACTGGGTTTGAGAGGAGACTGGGATCGAGGGGAGACCGGGTTCGAGGGGAGACCGGGTTCGAGGGGAGACCGGGATCGAGGGGAGACCGGGTTCGAGGGGAGACCGGGTTCGAGGGGAGACCGGGTTCGAGGGGAGACTGGGTTCGAGGGGAGACCGGGTTCGAGGGGAGACCGGGTTCGAGGGGAGACTGGGTTTGAGAGGAGACCGGGACGGAGGGAGGCTGCACCATCACCCAGGCTAAAGGTGTCTCACTGAGTTTGTCCGGTCGATGCTGAGGCCAAAGAAACGGACAGGAAGTTGGTCAACGGTCCAAACAGCTGGACGACACGGAGATGATGAAGTCCAGAAACTGGACGTTCAGTGAGCCTTAGCAGCTCACATCCAGACCCGAGTGGGCCGGAAGTGGTCTGACTGTCAGGCCGGCGCAGACAGAGACAGACGAACCTTTTCATTGTCAGATCATAGTTTTCAACAGATTTGTAACTTTTAATTTATTTATTAAGGTTTTCTCTCATTCTTGTGCAATATGTTGATGGTTCTGTTACTTATTCTGCCACCGACCACTCCTCGTTCTGAAACCCCGGCCTTCTGGTTCCTCTGCAGGTCCGGGTGTTGTTACTGATGGTTCGGGCTGTGTCTCGTGTGTGTGTGTGTGTGTAAATTATATCAGAACGTTTCATGGAGCTGCAGACACATCTGGAGATGATTTAAGGCTGATGCTTCGTGCGTCACAAAATAAAAGTCTAGCATTCCTTGAAGGAATGCATATCGCCCTAAACTAAAATCCTTATGTTAAGAAAAAACAGAGTTGTCTCAGTTTTGGTCATAATGATGTCATGCACAACCTTGTGTGATATAAAATGACATCAAGTTTTAGCTAAAAGTCTGTAAAATTAGTTACAGACGTTTTTGTGTATTTTAAGGTCAGCTGGTCAAATTTAATTGTTGGCTCCAAATCAGCTGCAGACGGAGAGCCAAAGATTGTTTCCTGAAAGTTTTTTTAAATAAGTTCAGAGGTTCAGGAGGTGTTTTGCTAACAAACAGAGAAAGTTTAGTTAACAGCAAATATTTAAGCGAAATATTTGCGAAATGCTTCTACTACCACGCCACATTTTCGGTCCGGATCTATAAAATTAACTGAGTTACAATCTTTGTGTTTTCTAAGCTCCGTTGGCTGTGGCAGCCATCTTGAATCGTGGTGACTCCAGAAGTTACTCAGTTGAGGATGCACATCCAGTGATTACTTTCTGCGAGTTTTATTGCGATTCCTCAAGTCGTTCATGAGATATTTTGCTAACACGCAGGCAGAAACATTATTTGCGAGATATATTTCCAAGATAAAAAACAGAATATTTTTAGTTTAGGTTCCTTGTCAAAGTGAGTTGAGTTCAAAGGTCACTCAGAAGAAGATCGTGGGATCGGTTCTTTGTTTTTCTGAATGTGTGAAAATCTTTGCTTCCTACAACAAGAGACAACAAGTCCGTTACCATCAGTACCAACATCCAGAGGTTCTTATTTAACTTTGGTATTGGAGCTGAAACGTGGCTGTAGGTTTGTGTCTGGTGTCTGAAGGTGGATGTGCCTGCAGCCTGAGAGGCAGAAAGATCCAAGAGGCTCTGCCGTAAACAATCGGCCCGGCGCCATCGTTTTAGTCTGCAGCATGCTACAGCATGCCGAGCTCTTTCTATACTTCAGATCTCCTCCCTCCTTCCTTCCTTCCTTCCTTCCTTCCTTCCTTCCTTCCTTCCTTCCTTCCTTCCTTCCTTCCTTCCTTCACTCCTTCCTTCCTATCTTTCTTTCTTTCTTTCTTTCTTCCTTTCTTTCTTTCTGGGAAATATTCTGTTTTTGATTTTCAGTTGTGTGGAGAAAATAATGAAAACGTTTCAAAGAAGACACCTTGCCTCGTGTGTTTTTGTTCCTCCGTGTGTGCGTGTGTGCGTGTGTGCGTGTGTGCGTGTGTGCGTGTGTGCGTGTGTGTGTGTGTGTGTGTGCAGTTTTGCAGCAGCATCCCTGATGCAATGAGGGAGCCTGCCTGTTTGGGAAGGAGGAGTGAGGTTGCTGTAGCAACCGCCACAGAATCTTTCTCGTCAGCAGGGGGCGGGGTTTGTGTTGGTGGGCGTGGTCTATTTGTTGCCAATGAGAGGACTAAGATGGAGGCAAAAGGTAAGCTGTGTTAAATACATGCAGTAGCAACTAAATTTAATTGAAATGATGAAGATTTTAGATTGTTTTTGTTAAACTGGGTTTTTTTTTTTCATCATTTGATGCTTCAGCAGCAGTTTTATCTGCTCTTCAGGTTTCAACTTGAGCCTCTGCCGCCATCTTCTGGACACGTGTGTGAATTACAGCATGACAACATGGCTCCTCCTGGAGAAAACAAAGAAATAGTTTTTCTGTAGGTTGATTAATGCAACAAAATTACATTTTATCAACTTTAAAATGATCCAAATCCAAAGTTAGTTTCAGCTTTCTTCTGCAGAAACAACCTGATTTTTAGAATTTGAGCTCAGAAAAAACTTTTCTCTTTCAGTAAATTAATTTGAAAACAGTCTTTCTGTTTTAAAAGTGCCCAAAACGTTAACTGTGAGTTATACAAGA
Source organism: Kryptolebias marmoratus (assembly GCF_001649575.2). Classification (NCBI taxonomy): domain Eukaryota; kingdom Metazoa; phylum Chordata; class Actinopteri; order Cyprinodontiformes; family Rivulidae; genus Kryptolebias; species Kryptolebias marmoratus. The sequence goes on along the minus strand of NC_051440.1, from coordinate 27,547,783 downwards.
TACTTAGAGAAAGGTGGGAGAGGAAATTCTTGTAAATTTGGAGGATTTTAAACATCGTGTGATCTGATGCTGCTTTGGAGCCCCTTTTTTTTACAGAAACAGTGAAGCTTTGCACTTAAACAATCCTCCAGAATGGGTTTAATGTTTGTTTATTTCATTGATTGAAATCTAAAAGAACGAAAGAGTTTTACTGTCAGGACGCTGCTGGAGGAAGGAGGGGTTTGTTCTGATTTCATCGTGTACCGTTAGTCTACACCTGGGACACTTATTTAAATAAATAAATGCTTAAAACAGAATGATAACACTGATTATCTTTTATCTTTCTGCTGTTTTACTGCTTTAAAATCCAGACGTAAAGCTCAGGAAGTGCCCTCTGACCTGATGTGTCCTTCATGATTGTGACTTTCACATTAAGACTCTTCTTTGTAAATAAAACCCTTTTATACCAGTAATCCTCCCACTAACTGATGACAGAAACATCCTAATATCAACTGATTGTTGCGGCCCGGCTGCCTTCAGAAATATGATTCATTTTTTACCATGATTTTGTACGCCTGTCAGTGGCGAGCACTGAAAATAAATGAATGAGTTGTTGTTTTACGCTCCAAAAAGAGATTTTGAACAGTACTAATTTCAATTTCAATCAAGTTTTTTAGCTAAAAAAAGGGGTCCAATTTAAACAACATTGACTATTTTCAGGAACTAAATACGTTGGATTAAAAACTGACCAAAGATATCGGTTCTGCTTCGGTTCTGTTCCTTCGGGTCGACGGTTCGTCCAACAGAAAACTATAAATCTCTGCTGTTATGGGTTCAGAATTCAGATAACTTGGGAAGAAGTTTTCTCATATTTAATCCTTTCATAGCGAGCATCATGTAGCTACGTTAGTCGAGTTGATCCTTTTTCTCCTCGTTAGTTTCAGTTAATCACTTATTTCAGCAGGAATGTGAAGAATTTCCTGAACACAAAAACTGTTAACGAGCTAATAAATGAGTGTAATTTGTACTTTAAAGTCTTTTTGATTTGAGTAAATTATATTAATCAGCATTAATATTGTCTCTTATGTCTAAAGTTTCATTACATGTTTGAGCAAATTAGTTATAATTTTACTAACTTAACTGATTACATCTTTTAAAAACTGGTTTGATTTTATTTGAATGATATCAAGTATACCCAAGTTAATCTATTTAACTAAATTTATGCCAAAAATAGTTAAAACTTGACTTTTAGTATAAATAATTAGTAAGAATTTATTTGATTTAACTGAGTATTTTGAAAGAATGAGTTCAAATTTAACTATTTGGGAAAAGTGGAAATAATGACTGAACTTTGTCTTTTATTTATTTAATGTATTTAATTGTGGCTTAGCTGTTACATTTATGTAATTATAGCTCATAAATATTGGTTATAATTTACCCAAATAAAATAAGTGCAAATAGTTATTCTTGTTAGTTACAAAACAGTTTAAGAGTTTGTTTTTGTTACTGTAACAAGAAGTGAGTCTTAATTCTTCCCTTTAAATCCCTCCACATAGTGTAATAATGTGTAAAAGTTGGTTGATAGTAAAGATAAGAGGTTTCATGATGCTGACCGTCATAAAAGCCCAGCAGAACCGAGCAGAACCAGTTTCTGCCTCTTTTAAGACCCAATAACGTCACTCAGAAACTCAGAGATGATGTGGAGTCAGAGAAATCTCTCTGCACCAATCAGGAGACGGCTCCTTGTTATTGACGGGTCTCTCGGCCAATCGGAGGAGGCTATTCTTCACGGTGGGTTTGACTTGTTGCCAGAGTTGATATAATGTTATCCACAGCTGTTTTTTCTGTTCTTTTTTCTCTGTTTTCTGTCGTCCCGTCGGACTCAGAGAGGATTCAACCAACATCTGAACTGATTCAGGGTCAGAAACCAGAACTTTTATGATTGCCAGTGAATCTGTGCAGCGTTTCATGTCTCAGGGGTGATAATGTAGCTCCCAGTTAGCATTTTCTGCAGCTCGTTTTGTTTTGAAACTTTCTCGCCGGCTCGTGCTCGTGGCTCTCTGCCACCATGAGGAGTTCGGAGGAGTTCGGTTCCGACCCGAAACTCTCTGAGGCGCTGAGAGGCTCTTTGAATGGAGGCGGAGGAGCTGGTTCTGGTCCGTTTTGAGTCCACAGTTTCTGCGTGAGGACGGCTGAGGTCCGAGCGGCGGAGGGGGACACGGCGGAGAACCTCCGGAACAAAAAGAACCCAAACCGTCCGGACTTCTCGGGGCGGTTCTGCTCAGATTATGTGTTTAAGTGTTTGTTGCTGCTTTCCTTTCATCCACCTGAAAACGGAAACGCTTCCAGCCCGGGAGACGAGCGGAGACTTTTTGGATAAAGTTGACAAAGAGAGTTCGGGACGCTTTTACGCACGCGCGCGGCCACCCGTGCGCTCTGCTGTGATCGTCTGAGAGTCAGACTGTTGGAGTCGGAGGATGGTGGAGAGCCGGAGCTGCGTCCAGAGGGAGGAGGTGTTCCGCTGGTTCTCCTGCCTCACCTCCGCGCACAGAGCCGAGTTCCTGTGCGGCCTGCTGGACCTGTGCGTCCCGGTGGAGCTGCGCTTCCTCGGCTCCTGCCTGGAGGACCTGGCCCGCAAGGACTATCACTCCCTGCGGGACGCGGAGATCAAGGCCAACAACCCCGCGGACCTGTCGGGCCTCACCAACGTCACGGACGAGGTGGTGCGGAGCAAGCTGCTGGTGTCCCTGGCCCTGCTGGGCTCGGACAGCCGGGAGGCCGCGGGGGTCCTTTACCGGACCCTGACCCACATAGACACGGTGATCAACAACTACGGGCTGGCGCTGAACGACGGGCGGACGGAGGAGCAGTTCCTGCTGCTCTTCACCATGGCCTCCAACCACCCGGCCTTCAGCTTCCACCAGAAGCAGGTGCTGAGGCAGCAGCTGGCCCAGATCCAGAACATCCTGCAGGTGAGAGGTCAGAGGTCATTCACTCAGAGGTGAAGCTTCACAACAGACATTAGGAGAAGTTTTTCATGTAGATAAAATGCATTCATGTTCTGACTTATGTCTGGTGGAGAGGAGAAAGTGAGTTTTTAATCACAAATCATTACAATATTAAACAATAAAGTGTTTCTGAGATTGTGCAGCCCTAATCAGGAGTTTATCAATGAACATCTGACAAAATGTTTGTTGGATCTTCATCAGAACCTTCATTCCGAAACAAAACAGTCAGCTTTAACTCTTAAAGCTTTCAGCTTCCTGCAGTTCTGCTAACAGCCAAGCTGGTTTTAAAGGCTGCAAACTACAAAAACTGAATATCCTGATCTATAATAAGTGGTGCATTTTGAAAGCGTTTAATCAGATATATTGATATGCAATTCTGGAATGCAGGTATGCAGTCAAGGTAAACAAATGAGCCCCAAAACCACATGATTGGCTTACACCGGGCTGGCTGTAGTCTGTGGAGGTAAACAAATATAGCGGAACCGGACTCAGAGAAGAAATCTGCTGCCGGCGGTGGAGCTCAGCATCCAAACACACACGACTTCTGCAAAACTTCCAGCCAGACAAATAAGTTTAATATCTGACTTATTTTCTGTAGGCCGACAAACACACGATGATTGGCATCGGGTCAGAAGTTTTAAATTAAGGCCACATTTTATCTGGGTGATTTTTCGATGAGCTTTTAGGGTTTGATGTAACGTGGCCACTTGAAGGAAGTGAAAGCAGCTTCATCAGACAGGTTTCAGGCTGTGAATGAGCTCAGCAGCATGTGAGTCAGAACAGGACGGTGCTGTGAAGATGACTACAGAGCTCTTCTGCTGAAGGCTGCTTCTAGAGTTTATACCGTTTACAAACCGCTTCACTACAGAGAAAACCTCTGAGAAAAGAGGTTTCTGCTTCTTAAAGAGCAATCAAATGAGAGCGAGGGACCTGGGGGGGTTCGGTTCTGACGTTTCTAACACGGACTGAGGTGCTCGTCCACGCTCTGCAACAATTCCCTCTCAGGTTTGTTTTTTGTCCGGTTGAAAGAGACGCTGTCAGGACGGCAGGTGAAGCAGCAGCAAACAGGTGACAGATGAGTGAAGCGCAGTTACATATTAGATTACAGGTGAGGCTTCCCTGATGACAGGCGGACCTCAGCTGTGTTGTTCCACACTTAGGTGAAAGCTGCAAGCGGAGAAATGACTCTCCTGTAGGATTTAGATGTTTCGTTTCAGCTGTTTTCCTTTGCTGATCCGTGGTCGGGTCATGGAGGGAAACCCAGACCTCCATGAACCTCTTTAGCTCCTCCTGGGGATTTCAAGGTTCCCGGACCAGAGTTTGGTGTCTCCAACCAGTGGGATGTTCGTGGAAAGCCTCCTAATCTGATATCCGACCCACCTCAGCTAACTTCTTTTGATGAGGAGGAGCAGCGACTCACCGTATCTCTAAGGCTGAGCCCGGCAGCTCAGGATCCAGGATCTTGTTTTTCCTGTCACAGTGAGGGCTGGACCGCAGCTGGACCGCGGCTGGACCGCAGGTGGACCCATGAATAGAGATTTCCCTCCATCCTCAGCTCCTTCAGACCATGACGAGGCCTCCATTCTGCTGCGTTCGGCCATCTTTCCCAAGAGTCCCAGAAACTTGAACTGATCCGTTTGAGGCAAAGACTCATCCCTGACCCCGAGGGAGCCATCCACCGTTCTGAACACAGGAAACAGAATTCCTCACCTGGAACGGGAAGTCTCCGACAAAGAGGAGCTCTCTGACGGGCGCCTGATGGTTGAGCCTTACTTCCTGTGGGCTCGGCCGAGCCAGGCCCAAGAAAAGCGGCATGAAGCCACCTCTGTTTGGGCGTCCGTTTTACAGGGAGTGTAATCAGCAGATGTAGTTCATCTTATATCGTTTATTGTGTAACCAGCGAGTCACAGGCCAGCACTGCTCCAGTCGTTATATAAAGAAACACTTCAAGTTTCTGACAAGAGACCATCACTTTACCATCATTGCTCTGTACGAAAAGTAAGTCGTTGAGCTGGAAATGCTTCAGTCAATATAATGGGTTGTGCAGATTTATTATTTTAAGGTGCATTAAAGTGTTTTATTACTCTGAAGCCTCCTGTAGTTGTACTGTGGCCTTTCCAAGCCAGAGTAAAATGTAATCAGATTAGTCGAGGGAAACACTGGCTGTTTGTTTTCAGCTTGAAAAGATGACTTGAACTTATGTCTAATTGTCTGTTTCTGCTTTAAATCAGAAGCAGATTTCTAAACAAATGAAATGTTGCTCGTATCAGGATCCAGAATTAAAAAATGTCAAAGGATGTGCAACAAAATCAGCTTTTCAGTTGCTGTGAAAAGAGAAGACTGGTTTTATCTCACTGTTGGGGCAAAAACAGCTAAAATGTGAACAAAGAAGTCATCAGTGCACTCGAGAAACTTGCATGTAACAGGAAGCAGTATTGTTATCCTTCATCCTGATTCTGAGTTTTGTTTCCAGGCGAACAGAGGAGGAGGAGGAGGAGAAGCCTCGGCTGCAGGGACCAGCAGTGATCGAGCTGCTCAGCCTCATCACCACCATCACTATCAGACCACCCCCGTGCCTCAGGCCTCCATGTCTCCCCCGGCGTCCTCCCCGCCCAGCGCCGGCTTCCTGCTGCCGCTCTGCACCTGCTGGAGCAAGGTAGGCAGCAAACGTCCGCCTGCCCTGAGACCGAAGACGAACACGCCGGTTACCTTTCACCGCTAATTAAGAGCGAACAGAGGAGTGGGTTAGTTCATCTGCAGCGTTAGGAAAATATCTCATGAACTGCTGCACGGGTTTGAATGAAACTTAGAAAGTTCTCACTGAATCAAACTGATTAAAGAGAAAAACGGGTCTTTTTAAAAGATGTTCTGGCAAAGAGTTAATAGTTATCATCTTACTGGTTGTGACAGCAGTCGTAGAGGGCGGAGTTTTCATCCAGGCTAGGCTAACAGCTAGCAGCTACGGGCTACATCATGTTGTTTTTAATATCGAAGCATGTTTTACTTTTACACTAGTTTATAAAGACAGGATGTTCCAGGCCTGTATGTGTTGACGATCCATCCGTCCAATCCACTTCAGCTTCCTGCTGACTCCCGGCTGACCGGTTTAGGAAGTTTAGGAAGATTTCCTGTCAATCTGAAGGACCTTCATCTTTTTAAAGATGGCGTGTTTTGTCATCGGCGCACATGTGTTGTCGTTTCTCTCATTTTGGATCCTCCACGACGTCACGGATTCTGATTAGACAATAAGAGGGAGTTCTCTCTCTGTTAAAGCAATATTTTTACAGATATTAACCTTAAATCTGGTGTGGTAGGAGCTGAAAGTAATCCCTGAAACATCCTCTGAGCATTAACAGATTTGCATAATGTATTTTAAAAACTTTTTTACGTTGTGTGTCGGGCAGTATGCATTCCTTCTAGGAATTCTGCTCTCCTTATAAACAACTAAACCCTTTACTTTCTTCTTCTTTGTCCTTTTATTCTGCGTCTCTTTCAGAGTTGTAATTTGTTGCTTTATTACACAAATAAATCTGTAAAGAAATGCTGACTCATGCAGAAGAAAGATGTCTCACAGCCTGTCTGCGCTCCACGTGTGTCACACCAAATCTGAGGGTAATATCTGCAAAGAATACTGGTTTTAAAGTGCATGCATACACCCAGATGTGGTGTTTCAGGCAGGTCCTTTCTGATGAAACGTGGAGGTCGATGGCAGAAAAAGCAGCACGAGGGGATTTCCAGATGGGGCAGGAAGCCGAGTGGCTCATTAACCCTCTGGATCATCCTGCAGAGGGTCACAGGGGAGAAAACTGGAACAATAACAACGATTGGAAGGGAGGGGTTGAACGACAGAACTCCAGATGTTTGTCTTTATTTGACGCAGACACAAACACACGTCTTTACGGACTCGTCTCGCTCCGAGGCAGCCTGAGTTTTAAAGTGAGCAGGGAAGGGAAAGTACCCGGCTCAGAGGAGCGTTTGTATTTAGTGTTTTGTTGCCCTTGGCTCCTGCTTAGTGCAGGTCAGCACATTTCTCAACGCTGAAATCAACCCTCTGTGGTGTGTGTGTGTGTGTGTGTGTGTCTGCAGTGAATCCCAGGAAGTTATAAATGCTCTCTCTTTGACTTCTCTTTGCTTCTCTCTGAACTCCGGAGAGGCCGACAACCAAAACAGTCCCATTCTGCACATTATCCTCAGAAACGCAGCCTTTAAAGCTGCAGATGTGAGCGATGAAGCGTCGGAGGGCTGAAGGAAGTTGCCGTTTCACAAAGATGAAGGGAAATTAGTCAGAGCAGTCCGGTAGCCAAAGTTTTTACACAACCTCTGTTGAAATTATAGAAAGAGAAGAGATTTAAACAACAAAAGTTTCAGGGCTGCAGAGATTCATCGTAATAAAAGAGGAAAGTGGTTTAATTTCCTTTTTTCTGAGGCTGAATCTGCAGCTCTGCATTTTCTGATGGTTAGCTTGAAGTTACACATTTAAAAAAGCTAATAGTTCATCTTTTTTAGGCCTGCTGTAACCCTCCCGTGTCCTTCGGGTCAAATTGACCCAACTTTCTCTTCATGTCTCTGAGGGCTTCAGGAGGGTAAAAACGTCCCGACACATTCAGACAGATGGAAACAGTCGAAAAGAAAAAAATCCTGACTTTACGTTGATTAAACTCTGAGTTATTTCCCAATTTTTATTGCAAAACAAAACATCACTTCTGGAGCTTACAGGATGAAGCTTTTACAACTTTTTATTGTCTCTGTTGCCATGTTTGGAAAACTACAACTTTGGCAAAGTGGCCTAACTTACTTGGAAATCAATAAAACACTGGAAACAGATCAGTTTCAAATTTCATTATCAAACCACAAACGCATGTTTTCGTTTGCCGTCTTGCCTCTCGTGTCACATATATGTAAGTAAATTAGAGACAAAAGATCTCAAACATTATGGATTGAGTATTAGTAGCTAAAAACTGTATTTCGGTGTGTTAAAGTGCTCGGGTCTCGTTTCTCTGCAGATTTCTGAACTCCTGACGTTCGTCTAACACGAAGCAGCTGGGACTCAGTGGAAAAATGGTTGCATTTGATTTATTTATTTATTTCCAGCAGTTTAAAGAGCACATGCAAGAAATTACTGCACAGTCGGACCAGTAGAAACTTGCATCATGGCCTCCCTCCACGCAAAGCGGCGTCAGGACGGGCGGCTTGTTTTGGTGCTTTTCTGCTTCCTGTTCGGTACCTTCACATTAACAGCGTGTCCTCAGCTGGCAGGTCGGATCGGTAACATGCGGCACACTTAATTGTTTTCAGATCTCCTGCCTGTTTGGTTTAGTGTTGAGTTTTCCTCATGTAGTGGAGCAGCACACTCATGCCTCCAAGGTTAATTCTGTTTTTGTTTTTGACTCGAGAAATTCAAGAATATTACACCGTTTAGTCACTTTTAAATCAGAAAAAATCCCCTTTTTTGGTGAAGTTTGGCTGAGTTTATATGTGTTATTGTTCGAGCTTTACTGTCCTGACAGAAACAAGTCTTGGCGTCGAGTTTGGATATTATTTCAGAAGCATCCAGGCTGTTTGTTTGAGCAGCTCGCAGCTTGTGGTGCTGGATTGCCACATGTTCGTTTTAACGGGTCGATTCCAATCCTTGCTGCTCAGGTTTTAATCAAAGATGTCAAACAGTGCCTCAGCCTTGGAGTACATGCTGCGGATGACTCTCAGCTACTACCACACCAAGTTTTACCTCAGTATCTATAAAATTAACTGACTTACTGCTATGTTTGGTTTTTTTATGCTCATAAAAAACACCTTCTGGTTGTTTGAGTGTGAGAAGTATCCGTCTGACCTTTCACCTTTGCCCTCCAGAACCAGAACAGAGAGGCGGCCTCCGCAGGTTCAGGGTCCGGCTCCGGAGACCAAGCGATCCGCCCTGAGCTCGCTTCTCCTCACTCGGACCTCCGCTCTCCGCCTTCCACGCCAGCGCTGCCTGCCGGGCCGGGTCAGGAGGCGCCGGCGAAGAACCACCAGGGGAAAGCGGGGAGAGGTGAGCCGAGCGAACCGAGTTTTTACAAGATGCAGCCTGCTGGAAACCTCAGCTGAGCTGAAAGAATGCTGCCCCCGGGCTCCACGGTTTCAGGTTCATCAAACTCCAAGAAAACAAAATCTTCTCCAACTGCAGATTTATTTAAGATGCATTAAATTTGTTTTATAAGCTAAACTCTATAGATTTTTTTTAATGTATAAAGAAGTTTAGCTTCTCTCTCACCTCCCTCCTCTGAATATATTTATATGCAAATATCTTTTAGACTTTAAATCAGGATTTTATTTATTTATTTTTGCTCCCTGTTAGAGAAACGTTCATTAATCATCGATTAATCATCCATTCTCATGTGTAACTGCACACACATTCTTAGTTATTTCATGTTTTTTTTCTAAAAGCAACATTTCTGCAGTTTTAAATTGATATTGTATATTACCTTCATTGCTCCGTGTCTGATGGAAAACTCCAACATCTGAGATACTAATTAGGGTCAAACACTTAGTTTGAAACATGACTATAATGCAAACATTAGTCATCTGTTTAACAAGTCTGTCCTTTTTATTTCAGCACATCTTTGTAACACAAACAAACAGTCATTTCTTTTTGTTTACTTTATCAAATACTGAAGGCTTGCAGATAAACACCAGACAGCTGGTTTTAACTGAATCACTTCTCATGAGAAATGACTTTCAGAAAGCTGGAAGGGAACAACACATTTATTTATTCTCTATATCTGTCCGTCCATCCGTCCGTCCATCCGTCCATCCGTCCGTCCATCCGTCCATCCATCCATCCATCCGTCCATCCGTCCGTCCATCCATCCATGCATCCATCCGTCCATCCGTCCATCCATCCATCCATCCATCCATCCATCCATCCATCCGTCCGTCCGTCCGTCCGTCTGTCCGTCCGTCTGTCTGTCTTCTACCACCTATCCGTGGTCGGGTCACGGAGGCAGCAGGTCCAGAGGAGAAACCCAGACCTCCTCCAGCTCCTCCTGGGGGATCCCAGACCAGAGAGGATCCAGAATCCCTGCAGGGACTTCTGGGTCTTTCCCGAGTCTGGAAAAACCTCCAAAGGGAGGCGTCCAGGAGGCATCCTGATCAATATCTGTAAAACTGACTGATTTATGCCTCCTGGATTGTCTGTATAATAATAACACGATTCATTCTGCTTGTTTGAGCAGCTTTTTACAAATGAAAATGGGAATAAAGTCTGGAACCAGAAAGGTTTTCCATACTTCTTCAGACCTGGAGAGACCTTTGAGATGTTCCTCAGCAGAGTCTTCCTCCTTCCTCCCAGCCGAGTCTGATCGGCAGGGATGCCGTTAGAAATCAGTGACCTGGTGGGCAGCTCGTGTGTCGAGGTCTGTAACACAACACTCCGCCATCTCTGTGCCTCGTGGTCGCGCCGCGTAGCTGTCAGCGGAGTAAAACGCAGGCCTTCAGGCTGCCGACAGACACACAAAGTGTGCTCCACCTCAGGACCAACCTGAACTTGTTGCTTGTTTTGTTGCTGTTGGTGTAAAGCAGTGAAGCCGGGGTCGTACCCCCGCAGGGCGGCACGTTGTGTACACACTCTGCTGAGCTCCACAGTTTCCTGTGTGTGTCAGAAAACCTCCACAGCTGCTGCTCGACAGGCGCCCAGCAAGGTGTTGATGGATGTGCGACTCTTTTAAACCCAGCTCTGCTGCTTGTTGCCACACGCCCCGAGTCGTGTCTGCCTGAATCCACGCACAACGTTTTTCATTATTTCAACTTGTGGTGATCTTTTTGTCGAGTTGCATCGATCGAACCCCAAACCTGTCTCTGCTTACGGATAATTAGATCAGGGGTCTCCAATCCTGGTTCTCAGGGCCACCATCCTGCATGTTTTCCTTGTTTCTCTGCTCCAACACACCTGATTCAGAGGTTAAATCACCTCTTCATGTTCTGCAGAAGCCTGTTAATCACCCATTGATTCAGATCAGGTGTGTTGCAGCAGAGGAACAAGTAAAACCTGCAGGATGGAGGCCCTGAGGACCAGGATTGGAGATCCCTGATCTAGATGTCTGAACACATTTAGTTTGACCAAATTTAACCTTCAAATTTTATGAAATCAACTTCAAATTCAAATATTGAAACCCTTTTTGGTTTTCCTTTCATTTTCATTCACCAGTAGTTTTAATAATTCATCTCACACCATCAGTTTGACAAACGTTTGGAGGCTTTTCTGAGCTCTAACAACCTGTCAGCGTCCTCATACTTCCTGTAAAGAGCCGCGGGGTCAGAGAGCATCTTAATGAAAGTTAATTTGGTGTTTCTGGGTTTTCCACACTGACTCGTCTTTATTTAGAAGTCGTATTTTGTTGGTAAGGAGGAAAGAAATCTCAGCATCTGAAGGAAACGTTGACCAAGATTCACTGAGGATTTCCAAGGATCTCTGCCATTTTTCTTTAACGCTCAATGATTTCTGCTACAAATGTTCTGCTTAATGAAACCCTGTCATGTCAAGACGGCGCATTCAGCTAGACTTCTCTGAGCCGCATGTTTGAATCCCCTCGGCTCTTTAAGGCGTATCAGTCTGTGGGTGTATTCAGGGCCGTAGCCTGAGGTCAACCACTCATTATCTCCCTGCACATCAGTTACAATGAAGACCAAAACTGAATTAAAATAGAAGCATTTATTTAAAACAAGTGACTTGAATGTGTATATGACATGTGTTTGTAAATCCATGGGGATCAGCCTCATCTGAAGCAACAGAGGACTCAGGGCACAACCATGATGACTCACTGAAATGACATGAATTAGTTTATATGAATGTTGATTCAAAACACAAGATTTTAGCAGAGATTTCACCTTTTTA
>NC_051440.1:27515139-27535448 GCF_001649575.2 Kryptolebias marmoratus | reverse complement strand
TGCACACAGTTGCAGCGCCTCCTACAGGAAACTGGTGGAGCTACGCAGAGAACCACGCCGTTCAAAAGCCTTGTTTGGATTCATGTTTTTATAAAACACTGAGGTCCGGACCTCGGTGGGAGCTACGGTCCTGCCTGTGTGATGAATTAAAGCAGCTGTTTGCAACATCTGACCCGTGTTTCATCACCTGTGACCCGATGTGTTCGTCTCCCAGCAGCGATCGACAGGGTGGTGCTGCGGAGAGTGGCGCACAAGCCCGAGGACGCCAGAGAATACGTGTTCGAGGTCGGTTCAGTGTGAAGGCTGACGCTTCCTTTTGTTTCTGTAAGCATTTCCTCCCTGGCTGAGATCCCTCCTTCTCTAATCTGCTCCTCCAGGTGAGCGGTTCTGATGGGTCTGTGTCGACTGTCGTCAAAACTCAGCAGGAGGTGGCAGACCTGACCTCTCAGGTGAAAACCTTAACTGTAATATTAGTAAAAAGCATCTGAATGTTAGTATATTTGGCTGTAGCAGTTGGTTTATGTAGAAAAACATTGAAAAATCAACCAGCAGGAAAAATGAGGGGATTGTTAAAGCATCTGTGTTGAATGATTCACACTTCATTGTGTTTCTGTGCATATTTTTATAAGTAAAATGTATAAAATCACCTTTTTTTCCTCTAATTAACAAGTGGGAAAAGGAAGCTGTTTGAGCGGTCGGCTGTTGTTTCTGTGACGCATCGTTTTTATCAGCGTCTGGTTTCTCTGTCAGCTGTCGCAGGAGTTTCCTGATGAGGGGCTGGAGAAGTTCTTCCCTCAGTCCTTGGAGGTCAACTCCAGGTGAGTCCTTCAGCGCCACAGAAGAAGAGGAATTAATCTTCAGAAGTTTAACAAACGATCACAGAAAGAAGCGGAGTGTTTAGGATGCTGCAGATCTAATACTGCTGATTAATTAGGTCCAAAATGCTTAAAGGATCAGTTTTAGGAATGAAGCGTTATTATATTATTAATAATAATAATAAAGTAAAATATAAAACTTCCCTGTCCAAGTCTGCAGTTAAAGTAGAACATAAAAGAAATACTTCCTTTTTGTGGCAGAGATCTTTTATTATTTATAACCAGGGATGAAACAATCGAACCGGTTTCTGAACACGTCTCATCGAAGCGCTTCATTTGCACCTCCCTTCATTGTTGCCGGCCACAATGACAGGCGGGTGATACGGTAATGAGTTATCATTTCATTTGTCTCTGTTGTCCAAGTGTCTCGTGAACCTTTGGACAGAAAGTAATTATTGGCTGATTGACTTTTGGAGCCTGAGCTAAAAGATCGGAAACATTCAGGTCCAGAGCTACAAACTAAGATGATCAGCTTGTTTTCCTCCTTTGAGCTTCATTTCTCTGTTTGTGTCCTGACCCAGGTACCTGCCGGCCCTGCCCTGCCACGTCCTCCAGCACCCCGCCGTCCAGCTGTTCTTCACCTCCAACGGGCCCCTGTCGCCCCCGTCCTGCTCCCTCCCCGCCGCCCCCACCTGCCCGCTCGCTCCCAGCTCCAGTAAGACTCCCTTCCTTTCTCTGAGCAGTGGCAGAACGTTGAACAATCTGAGGCGTAAATCTTCAGGTGTGTTGTTGGAGTCCATAAAAGCAGGTTTTATGGACGGCAGCAGGGAGATAAAACATGAAATCAGTCGGATCAGAGGTGTGGTTGAGGCAGAGAAAACTGCAGGCAGGATTTTCACTCCGAGTTCTGAGGTGTCGGAGGGAGCGGATCCGATCTATTTCTGTCCGGTGTGGGAATTCGGTGCGGCGTGTTTGTGTTGGGAAGCCCAGAGTGTGGTGACCTCATGTTGGTGTGTGTGTTTGTGTGACTTCATCCCAGGGTGTATTTATAGCGAGCTGTGCAGCATGTCTCCGTGTGTGTGTGTGTGTGTGCCTCTGAATTCGGTCCAAGCTTCTCTGAAACACACCCTTCACCACAATGTGGGCCGGTCCGCCCTGCACCCTGAACCCAGGTCCTCAGGTTTGGACACATGCAGGTCGCTGCAGCCCAGCTCTCACTTAAAGGGACATTTCAAGTTTTATGAAGTGGATTTTTAAAGGAGAGGTTATCCGTTTTCACTATCTTACCTGCAGTAGATACAAGTCAGAGAGATCATCGTAAAATTAAAAACTTTCCTGAAGGAAGTTTTAAACTCAGATCATCTAATCTTAGATTGAAGATCAGTTTGCTGATTTTTTTTGTCTAATAATTTCTCCAAAGGTGAAATCAAAGCTGTGTTTAACAGAGATAAAAAACATCTTTTGCTGCAGTTGGTCGTTGGTTATCCTCACAAGATGAATGTGGTGCAGAAAATAAAATTTATAATGTTTTTACATCGAAGATGGTTTAAAAACTGCCTCAAAGAAATCTGAAAGTTTGAGTCCAGTCTGTCCGTAAAGTATTTTATTGAATTAACCAAATAAAATTATTTTATCTCAGTGAAGAAGTTTTCTCTGATTTAAGATCAACTCTACAGAAACAGATTTCTAATTCTCTTTGGTTTGTCTGTAGAAAGTTAGGAGCTGTTTAATTAAATAAAAAGCTCAATAATTCTCTAATTTATCAGATTTATTCAGTTTCAGAGATGATCTGATGTTGCTTCAGATTAAAGTATTGATTAGATTAATTATTTGTCTTTACTTGTTTGAGAAATTTGTAGAAATGTTTGTAATCGTTAAACTTCTCATCATCGCTGACCTGCTGACCCTGAGCTTCATAAAGACGGGCAGTTTTAATTTGAACTGATGAAGATGAAGATGAGGAGGAGGATCAGGATGAGGAGGAGGATTAGGATGAGGAGGAGGACGATGATGATGATGATTAGGATGATGATGATGGTGATGATAATGATGATGAGGAGGATTATGATGATGATGATGATGATGAAGATGAGGATGAGGACGATAATGAGGAGGAGGACGATGGTGATGAAGATTAGGAGGAGGAGGACGATGATGATGATGATGAGGATGATGGTGATGATGATGATGAGGATGAGAATTAGGATATGGATGATGATGATGATGATGATGATGGTGTTCTCCTGTCCCTCAGATCTGGGCTGCATGGTTCAGTACAGAGGAGCCAACAGGTAAGAATTTGGATTCATCACTTTTTGTCCTCAAACTGACCATCATGAGTTCAACTATTATAAATATTTATTAAAGGGTTACAGTTTATTGTTAAAGCTGCAGGTTTATTAAAGAAAGTCAGTAAGTTATTATATTTTTACCATAAAGACTCGTGCTGTCCCTGTGGAACGAACACGTTGGCACTGAAGGTTCTGTTCGATCCACTATGGATCACGATCCTGAGGTTCTGACAATCCGAGCCGAGCAGCTATATGCCCCTTTCACACCGGCTCTAAAGGCCCCGGCTCCACTCTACTCGGCTCGCTTTGTGCGCGTTTCCATCTGCATTTTTTTGAGGCTGGTCCCTGCTTTTTCGGTACCTGCTTCGGAGTCGGGCCAGTAGGGTCGGCCCTGCTTTCGTTGGTGACGCAAGCTTAGCTCCTGTTCACTCATTGGTTGTGGGTGTGACCAGATGCAAGCATAAAGAGTGAAGGTAGGAATATAAACAACAGCGTTAGCTTACCCTGCAGCGTTTCTGCCGTCTGTCCCCCAGCTGAAGGCCTGTAAAGCCTGAAATCTCCAGCGCAACAATGGCGGCATCCAGAGCCTTTCTTCCACTGCGCCTCTCTTCCTGAAGTCTCAGGAGAATCCCCAGAAGTTTAAAAAACAGCAACAGCACAGGGCCAACGTTGTCCATAGCGCTTCTGTTGTTTACACAACTTGCGCTAAGTTTGTCCCGCCCCCCGCCACATGAGGAGGCGTTCCTCTGCTACCGACCAAACTGGTCGGTGTGAACGCGATGCATTCTTTATCGAGCCGAGCCGAGTAGAGCGGAGTAGAGCCGGACTTCTGAATTAGAGCCGGTGTAAAAGAGGCATTAGTGTCTCATCCAGGTCACTTTAGGCTCAGTTCAGGGTTTTCAGTCTTTTTTTACCTGGCTCTGTTACCGTGGTAACTGACGCTGCTCCGGAGCAGGGTCTGTTTGTTGATGATGATGATGAAGCTTTGTGCCTCCTCTCTTAGGGCGGTGTACAGGGTGGCCAGCGTTCAGCCCGTCGTCAGCACCCACAGCTCCGTGTTGATGCGCTCCACTCCTCACCTCCTGCCTCCCCCTCTTCCTCCCCCCCAGCCTCTCTCCGCGCCCACGAGGAGCTCTGCAGCCGGGGGAGGGGACGCCTCCTCCCAGCCGCTCCACCCGTACCCTCTGCCCCCGTACCTTCACCTGTCCCATCCCCCGCCCCGCTCCCCGTCCCAACCAGCACCGACGCCTCCGGCCCAATCCCAGCCCGGCTCCCCGGAGCAGAACGGCATCCTGGACTGGCTGCGCCGACTTCGGCTGCACAAGTACTACCCCGTCTTCAAACAGCTCACTATGGAGGAGGTAGGTTTTACTCTGTCATCCCTGTCCGTCTAGATTAAATCATAAACAAACAAACAAACCTGTTTCTCTGAACCGCTCCTAGTTTTTAGGGCTGACAGAAGAGGACCTCAACAAGTACGACCTGACCCAGGGAGCAAAGAAGAAACTCAAAACCCAGCTGGAGCTCCAAAAATCAGCAGAGTAAGCTGGAAATAATGTCTGATTTATGTGTCGTGTTTGTCTGAAACCAGCTGAGGAGCTTCGTTTTTCAGCCAGCGGAACATCTCAGCTAGCAGAAAGTAAATCCCAAAACGTAAATGTTTCAGAGCTGCAGGTCAGTGGTGACGCCATGTGGAAGAAATGCATAACGCCCGCCAACTGTTGTGTCAGGGTTTTAGAATAAAATCATCAAATGTTGAGAAGTGACAGAGTCGTGAAAACCTTTAACTGAAGAGTTACGAGTCCTGTTTGTGTTGGGTAATGTCGATTAGCTGAACTGAGTTTCATTAATAATATTTTGCTAACAGACAGACACACAAACAGAGACATGGGCCTCTCAGCAGTGGATGGTAGTGATGGTTTTATTTGCAGGAAGTTATTGCATTAATCTGTGAAAACATTAACATAATGTACTCTTAGATAGGCTTTGTTTGGCCAAAGCTTCCCTCCGTTAACAGAAACCCAGCTGATTTGGGACGGAACCGGCTCCAGCAGACCATAAACCGTCAATATTTAACCAGCTGATGGCGGCTGCAGGAGATAAGATTTTCTCAAGCAGCAGGAAGTCGTGTGAAAACAAAAGGAACGTGCAGGAAATGCACTGATTATAAACTCCTGTGGATACGTTCCCATTATGTCTTGATTGTGTTTCCGTTCCCAACATCAGCAGGTTTTCAGGCAGGCGTGTGTGTGTGTGTGTGTGTGTGTGTGTGTGCTTAAACTGCTGGCAGAAAGTGGAAAGTTCCTCCAGCGGTTTTTCCAGACGGATTAATTTGTTCGAGTAGCAGCTGAGAGACACAACAGCTGGGAAATGTCTCCCCCTGGTGGACAGAAAAGGCATAAAACCATTTTCACTTATTGAAATAAAAACTGAAACGTGTCATTGTTTGTGTAAAAGACAGGACAGCTGAATGCAGATACGTTCCCTGACCCGTTTCCTGTTGTCCTCAGCAGGGAGATGATGAAGATGGAGAAGCGACCCTGCGGGGGCATTGCCAGGGTGACCCCTTCCAGTCACATGGGACCCCCGGCTCATCCCTCCTCCGCAGGTAAAACCTGCCGCCGTTTGGATCAAAACTTCTCAGGAAAAGCATCACCCATTCTGAGATCCTGTTTAGTTTCTTCATCTCTGTTGAAGTCTCGACACAAAGTTAAAAACGAGTTTTTTTTCCTGCTTTTATTTGAGAATTTGACGAAATGTTTTTGAGTTTCATACTGTTGATGGTCACATTATTTGAAATAATATAAATTTAGCTACATATTCACTGAAGTCTGTCACATGACCTGTGATGTCACTCCCACCATGAGCTGAACTTTCAGAACTAGCCGTGTGATGACAGCAAAGCTTTGTGAAAGTTTTAGGTTTTTAAACTCCAGGAGTCCTGGAAGAGCCAAAAATACCCACAATGCACCGCTTTGTTTACAAACGCGCCCTGCCATGTTTTGCAGGAGATCTGCATGTGGAGGTGGATGGTGTCCCGCTCCACCACCCGGTGTCTGCAGACTGCAGCTCGTCCTGCTCGCCTCGGACGCCGCAGTGCTGCGACCCGACCTTCGACAGGAGCCGGGACGCTCACAGGCGTAAGTTTTCTGACGGAGACGATGCAAACCCGTTTGGGCTGAGGTCGTTCGGACCGGACCCCCCTCAGGTTTGGATCAGTCCTCTCTGGTTCTGTTACAGGTGTGTTGGCTCCAGATGGTTCAGAGAAGGACCGGTCCTGCCTCTTCATCCTGAACTCCACCTGCCCCGCCGGGTCCAGTCGCCCCACCGCCCAGGTCCTCCCCGTCCAGACGGAGCCAGCTCCTCCTCTTCCTCCGTCCTGCTCCTCCCACCCTCCCTTCGGCCTCCTGCAGACCCCCTTCCCGGCCCGGATCCTCACCGCCCCCCGGAAGCCCAGGCCCGCCCCGCTGTCCACGGAGGACAGGACTAAGGTGCTGGGAGCGGTTTCGGTCGGAGCAGGCTTTGGTTCGGGTCCTGGGGTGGGGGTGGGGGTGGGGGTCGGGGTGGCGGCGAGGCTGGAGAGCCAGTTCACAGGCCTGACGGTGGACGGGCCCTCCGGGCTGCAGGAGGCGGGGCTTTGTCGCGGTCTGATGGTGGAGACGAGTTCTGCTCTGACCTCCACCTCCAACAGCCTCCACCACGTCTCCCAGCCCCCCCTCCTCTTCCACCTGTCCTCCTCTCCGTCAGGTTACTATTCCTACCCTCCCTCCTCCTCCTCCTCTTCCTCCACCTGCACCTCCAGGTCTGGCAGCTCTGGAGGTGCAGGTGGTTACGTTTCCATGGCAACGACGAGCACCGTCCCCGTGGCTGCGGTCCCCGGTAACAGTTACTACCAGCCCACCTCCAGCCCCGCCCCCTCTGCCTGCTCCGCCCCTTCCTCGGATCAGAGTCCGGCTCACAACCCCTCCACGTGTGTCTGCAGCTCCTGCGGTTGCCGTGGTAACTGCGGCGCCTACGGGGCGTTGCCTGGGTACGCAGCCGCCGGCTACCTGCAGCCGTTCTCCAGCGGGCCGCCCCTCTTCACCCTCGGCCCCCTCCTCCACCTCAGCCCCTTCGTGGCCCCGTCCAGCGCCGCCGGCCCCGTGGCCCCTCCCTTCCCCTACCCGATGATGGTCCCGCCCCCGCTCTACCGCCACAGCCCCACGTCACATGACCAGCAGCAGGGCTTTGGCTTCTACCAGCCTCACGGCCTCATGGGAAACCAGAAGCGGGCGGCGGGGAACGTGTCGTGTTACAACTGCGGCGCCAGCGGACATCGAGCCGACGAGTGCAAACAGCCGCCGATGGACTCCACACCGCAGGGTGAGTCTGAGGGTCGGGGCGGGAATATTATTGGATGTACAGCTACAACCAATCAGCCAATGGAGTCAATCTGATTCAAGATGACGGCCACAGCTAACTGACTTCAAGCTGTGACCAAAAACAGCTGAAATTATTGCTGTTTCTTCACATTTAAAATATATTTTTTATTAAAGATGATCACATAAATAAGTTCATTTATGTTTATTTACAGCACAGACTCCAAGTTTTATATAAATATTTATATTAATACAGTTCTGAAATGCGGGTACGCGCTCAACGTAAACAAAGCAATTTTATCTGCATATTTTACTCCATAAATCTGAGCAGAAATACGTCCGTCGCTGTAGTTGACCTGGTTTCTGTAGGTAAACAAACACGTGCACGTCAGCAGCTGGTCACAGGAGACGCATGTGGCACATTTTGTTTATTTCTGATCTTTAATCTTTTTCTGCTTTAATGAAGATTAAACTCAGTTAACAGGAGGGTTTGTTCTGTTTACGCTCGTTAAGAATCTTTATGCAACAATTAAATTAAGACAGATTTTATCTGTTGGAAAAAGTTCAAATGAGCCACAAGCTTCTGTGTGTTTGGCTCAATGTTCTCTGATGATGATGGCGTTCATCATGGCCGCTGTTTCTCTGCAGGGACGTTTCGGCTGAAATACACGCCTCACTCTCAGAGTAAAGACTCGGGGGACTGAGCGGCGGCCATCTTTGGCCACGTCCGTTGCTGCAGCGAGCGGAGAGAACCGGACTCTTCAGAACCCTGAAAGAAACTCCACAGACGTTTGTGTTCATCGAGCTTCGGTTTGGTTTCAGTATTAACCTTCCTTTGACTGAATCAGACAGGCGTTCTCGTGCCTTTTTTCTACAAATGGAGAGCGTTTTTTTTTTTTTTTTAAACTGAACATTTCAGATAAAAGTTTTAGGTGACGATGCAATTAAACTCAGAGGTTTAAAGGAGCAGCAGGAAACACTACAATCCTCAACTTTTGTGGGAAAAAAGCCATGAAGCATTTCAGATCCCAAACGGATGGTTGGACCAGAACTTGATGTCCAGGTCAAAGATCTCATCCAGCTGCTGTGTTCTGACTGATAGGAAACCTGATCCTGAAAAATGTAACTAAAAACTGAATGCAGTGATTTTCAGATTGAATAAATCCAAATTTTATTCACAGTTCATGGTGAACATCAAATGTTGAAACTAAGAACGTTGTCCCATTCTGTCTGTTCAACAGTCCTGGATGGGAGGCGCTAATGCACCCCCATACCATCAGAGAGGCAGGCTGACCTCAGAACAGTTCTCCTCTTTGGTCCAGAGGAGACACATCTGTTCACATTTGGCTTCTTCTTTGCCTGATAGAGCTTTAAGCAGCATTTGTGGACGGCACGGTGAACCAGAACCAGCCTTGACCTTTGACCTCAGAGGTTTCAGGACTTCTGCCCATCGTTCCTTCTTTAGATTCAGCCTCTAAAAGCTCGTTTTATGTCCAGTAACAACTTCTCTTTGTTTTCAAAACAAAGGTACAAGTTCTTAGTTTCAACATTTAATCTGTGAATAAAATCTGGGTTGCTGAGATTTACAAATCCTTGTTTGGTTGTGTTTACGGTTTACACAACGTCCCAGCAGTGCCTGTTTTTAACGACTCGTTGTTTCTGCAGCCTTTCTACCTCTTGAGCGCAGCTGAAGGTAAAACGGGTCTGAAGTTTACATCCAGGTGCCTGAATGTTTCTTGTTCTCAGTCCAGCAGGAGCGCCGCTGCCTGGTTTTATATTTTCAGCCGTCACGCAGGATGAATGTGAGCGGCGCTGAGTCAGAGGACGGATCAGGAGGTGATCTAAGGGTCCGCCGGTGGGCCCGGTCTCTGGGCAGGACCCAGGACAGCTGGTCCATCACGTCTCCGTGCCCCCGGAGGGTACGGGGCAGGAAAAGGGAGGTTTTATTTAAAAGTTTGTGTTTGTTTGAAACAAGTCTGACAAAAAAAAACAAACTAAAAATGTTGACTTTGATTGTAATTTCTTCGGGCTTGGATTTGTTTTGTTTTGCGCTCCACCGTGCACGTCGCTTCGTTTTTATTAAAGTTTACTTCTTTTCTTTTTTCCAACTACTTGTGTGCAAATTGTTCAGATAGATTATAAATGTTAAATTTTATAATGCCCTCTGTGTTTTAACCTTTATTTCATCGTGACGTTTCAGGAAAACATGTTGGAATAAAACAAATCTTTAAGCTTCTTTAATGTTTTTACCTTTTATTTAAAAAAGGATCAAATTTAACTCCAGTGGGTTTGATTGTGCAGCTTTAATTGACTTTAGTCATGAAACCTTTTTTAAAACCTGCAGTTAATTAAAGCAAAGTCTTAATTCTCCCTAAAACTAAAATGTTGGTTCATCTTTTAGAAATACTAATTCTAACCTCTGAGGTCAGTTTTTTTTTTTAAAAACATCTTTATTTTTGGTACCTGCTGCTGAACGATAAAGGTGAAGGGTAACATGTTGGCCATTAGAGTCAATCCAGTTCAAGATGGCTGCCACAGCTAGTTGACATTAACTCTGTCAGATATTGAGCTCAGACATGGTGTGGTAGCAGCTCAAGGTTTGATCAAAACTGTTTTCTCAGCAGAAGAAGAACCAACTGGACTCCTTGGTTCTGGAAGACGTTCCACCTCTCATCCAAAAGGCTCCTTCGGTTCTGATTGGTTGGCCGCTCCAGGATCACAGCAATCGGGCCGTCAGGGTCACATGACCCGGCCCTCCGTCCTGAGAGCCGTTCAGGTCACATGACTCCAGGTGTGGACGAGTCCAGGCCGGCCTGCAGGTAAGGTGAGGTGAAACGTCTTCCAGAACCAAGAGAAGTCTGGCTGCTTCTGTTGAGCCACTTATCGGAGGGCGATAAGCATTCCTTCGTTAAAGGTTTGCTTTAACAGATGATTGGTCAGCTGAACACATGATGGCAGACTGCTCTTCTGCTCTGAACACATTCAGGTCACAGATGTTTTAGTGTTACTGAAAAGCCCCGAATCTCCTCTGCAGAAAGCAAAGAGTTAATTCAGTGGCATCCAGAGGGAGGGACATGTTCAGGTTTACAAATGTCCAAATGTCCTCCAGAGAGGACAGATTTGAACTACTGGTAGTCAGGAGGAAAACCTAAAGCAGCTCTAAACTTTAGTTTTCTCAGTCTTGGAAGAAGCTGAATTATTTGTTTTTGGATATTAGCAGCCATGAGATTCTTACAGCTGTTCAGTCAGTTGCAGTTTGCAGTTTCTCCACCAGGTGTCCCCACAGCCTTCAGGCTTCACCCGTCCTCCTGACTACCAGTAGTTCCTGAACATCTCCCTCTTCATGCTACTGAATTCACTCTTTGCTTTCTGCAGAAAACATGGAGCTTTTCAGTGAAACCAAATGTGAAAGGCTGGAGCTGATTAAGTTAAAGTTTATAAAGTAATTAGTTTCCCTGGTAGTCAGAAGGATGAAGCTATGGTCTCTCTGCACACAGCCCCTGTCAGACTGTTTCATTTTGAAGGAAATTAAACCTCTAACCCACATTTATTTGCTGTGTTCAGAGCAGGAGAGCAGTTTGTGTTCATGTGTTCAGCTCGGAGCCAAGAACATCAATGTCTGCTGCACAATAATTCCCCAAACAAGTGATTTCATGTTAAAACAATGTTTGCCTCAAACTTTCCACAGTTTTAAGAAGCAAAGCAAACATCTGGACTTTTGTGTTTAATGCTGCAGTTTGAGGAGTTTTTACTTTTAGATTCTCCAAATGTTGCTTGAATGTTTGTACAAGAAAAGAATTTAAACCGTTATTACCAGGTTTTGTTGCTGAATTCTTGTTTCTTTCTGCATTTTATGAACTCATTTAGGTGTAAAGATGAAACCAGAAAAGTTCCCTGCAAACAGGTAAATCAGGAGCTAAAAACAAACTGTTTTTCCCTTTTTTATTGTTTACAAAATACCAAGATAAACAGTAAAGCAGGCTGCTGAGTGTGAGAGACAGAGGAGCAGGCGGGACAGGAAGCGTTTCAACAAAAGCTCCACCCCTCCATAACAAAACACACAACAAACAAACAAACAAACAAGCCAGGCAGCCAAGATGTTATATAATCAAATCACATTAAATAAAAAAAAGAATCAAAACCAACAATAATACTTCGATATAAAGCAGCTAAACCTCAGAACGTTAAGATGGAGGACCAGGACAACCGGACAGGAAGTGTGACGATCCGGCACTAAAAAAAATTAAAATAAAAGAAGCCTGGGCAGAGATTTGATCAAAATTAACAAAAAAAAAAAAAATGATAACGACCCATCCTCTTATTTTACAGAAACCCAATCCGAGCTCAGCTCGTCTACTTGGTTACACTCAGAAATCTGCAGGTCAAAGAAAGGATTCAGCTGTTAAACGTTTTCTGTAAACTACACTAGTCTGTTCCAGGAGCCAAGAGGCGGGGAGGGAAAGATAAAAAACCAAACAGGTCCAAGACGTTAAAGATCCGCTCAATCGGAATTAAAACCCAAACATGGATCCAAACGCCGGCTGGTTCTGACGATTAATGGTTTCGGCTGATGTTGGTTTAAAAGCAGCTGAGGAGACTGTAAACCAGTTCAACCAGAGAGGCCAAAGAGCCGCGGATGGACCCGACTCTCTCTGCGGTTCTGGGTGAAGTTCTACACCAGATCTGACCCGAACCATCCGTTAGCAGTTTGTACCTAGGAGCTTAAAAGAGGTGCATGATGGGAAAATGTGGGAAGGGGGGGGGCTAGAAACTACCAGAGTCCCAAGTTAGCAGGCCGGGTGGAGGGGAGGAGCTTCACGGGGCGGCGGGCGCGGCGCCGAACGTCTCCTGCGAGGCGTAGAGCGTGTAGAGGTAGCCGTCGGCGTCCCGCTCTCGCTCGTACACGTCGGAGATGGGCGCCGACACGGACACCATGCTCTGTCCGTTGACCAGCAGGAAGAAGGCCTGGTTGCTGTTCAGCTGGAGGCGCCTCCTGGTGGGGAAACGAAGACATGACGGTCAGAATGAGGAGCGAACCGAGCTCAGACGGTCTCTCTGAGGTCTTCAGATCATTATATAAAGATTAAAACTCAGTTTGGAGGAGAGTTCCGTCTGTTCCACAAAGATACTAAAAAACAGAAGTGCTTCAACTCGAGAACATTTAACTTTTCTACCTCAGAGTGACTCAGCAGTAACAACCGTCCAATCAGAAAACAGGTGGTTTTGTTGCATTAAACAGCTGAAATAATGATAATCTGTTGTAATTCTGAATGTTACTGTCTCCTCACAGACAGAGCGTCCATCCATGAAGCTCCTCGGTTTGAAGACAAACAAACCAGGAAGATAAAATCTGTTCTACAACCTCAACAGTCTCTGAACTCAATCTGAGCAACAATTTACAAGTTTGGGCTTCTTTTCCCTTTCATCTGAGGCCGTGAAAAAAAACAAGGAAAGAGGGAAAGTTGGAGAAGAGAAGAGAAACAGGGAGGAGAACTGAGGAGAACCTGATGATCTTGATGAGTTCTCCCATGTTCACGTGGTCCGGAACCAGGAACTTGATCTTATCCAGGACGGGGAGCTGCTTTTCTCCGTTGTACCTCTCAATGATCACCTACAGAACGAACACATCAGCAGATCTTAAACTGTTCTGGGAACAACCAGCAGCGGTCCGGTTAACAGAATGCATATCGCCCGCCGCCGTGCCTGCCAGACTTTTAGACCTGGAATCATCTTACGTTGACAGATGATGGCGTTGGAGCCATTTTGGAGCGATCTCATGCTAACTCCCACGCTCTGTCTGAGCTCGGGGTGTGTGTCGAGTATGACGCTCAGCTACTACCACTCCAAACTCCAGCTCAGATCTGGAGCTAAAATTTGTTGTAGCAGCAGCTGATCCTGAGCCCCAACTTCTGACAAATCACAAAATCTTTGTTAGAAACTCTGATATGAAAGACGGCGGGCGATATGCATTCCTTCAAGGAAAGCTGCTTTCAGTTTTTAACAAATACATCAAGCATGTATTTCAATATGAACTCTTCTGTAAAAGTTGAATTTGTTTGAGTTTAGAACCAGTTTAATCTTTAAAACAGGAGCTCAGAAACATGCAGGTCTGTTTCAGTGAAGCGGGATCGTCTGTAAAGACTCGCGCCGCCTGAGTGGAGTCGTTTTACAGCGACGCGGCGGTTTAGAACCCCAGGAGGCGGCAGATGGCGAGCAGCGCTGACATTCTATCTGAAGGCAAGCAGGTGAAACTCCAGGTGCGCTTCAAGAACCGACAAACTTCTGAGTCGGCCCTCGGATCTTTACGGTTCCCTCCCATGCTGCCGGGATCTCCTGCGATCTTGATTAGTTCTCCAGGTTTTCCGAAGGTCTTTCCAAGTCTTCTGACTTTTCTTGTGTCCAGTGCCGGACAGGTTTTAATTTTCTCTGCTGAGCTGATCAACGAGTCATTCAGACAGAAAAACACCTGAAGGACAAACGAATGTCTCGGCCCTCTTCTGCTTCTCCTGCTGGGGATGCTCAGAACTGGACTGAATTCATATTCATTAAGAAAAAAATAAAATAACTTTGGAAAGGCCGTCAAAAATCTGGAGAACTATTCATCGTTGGAAAGTTTACAGGAAAAACTAAAGAATTTAAACTTTTGCACACATCTATATTAATCAAACCTTTTAAAACCAGCTGGTAACCCAGACTGTTCAACAAAAATGATGAATCGAAGCCAAATAAAACTGAAAATCTGCATTTTAGAGCTGAGAGCTTTAAAAAAAGCATCAGGAAGCCTGAGGTGAAGTTTTCTGCAGCAGGAAGTTGGTCTCCCCTTCCTGTGTGATTTGGTGAACAGAGTTTTTAAAATCCTTCATGATTCTCAGCTCGAAGGTTGTAAAGTGAAGTAAAAAGCAGCTGGACTCACGGGGATCTTGTCGGGGTGCATTTTTCGGATGTTTTCTGCTTCTTGTACCCTCTCCTCTGAAAACAAACACAGTGAAGAAAGATTCAGTCGGGTTGGATTTGCAGAAAGAAAAGAGTTACCAAACATCGTCTCTGTGGTTCAGCAGCTTTATTCCGGCTGCCACCCACAAGGATGATTACCTCGTTATGTCGACGCTTTAATCCACTCCTTTCCTGATCAATCACTACAGCCCACTGTCAAAAGGTGAGCGATAATGTTTGTAATCATGTCTCTGTGGGTGTTTGTTAGCAAAATATCTTAATTTTCTGTGTTTCAGGCCTCGCACATTATTTCCGCTGCCCATAACGTCGCCACCGCGTTTCTGATTTAACGTTTCCAGACGTTTTGGAGGCTGCGTTCTGCCGTTCATCACCACCGTCCTAAAAACATCCGGTTCTCTCAACCAAGATGAGGTTTCATCCCGAGAACGCTCGTCTCAAAAAGAGACCCAGGTTTGGATCAAACAAACTGCTTGCTTTTCTGTGACTCATGTGAAAATGCAAACAGGCAGATTAAACACGGCTGAACTTTGACCATTCGGACTCCACCCGAACTTGGTACCATTAACAACACCAACCTGACCTCTACAGTGGGTTCGAACAGCAACTTGAACACCGGAGAGCCTTGTTTTTAGATCCTGCTGATCCTCAGTTCCTGCTGTTTCCAACCGTAAGAACATCTGATTAAATCAGCTGATCACAAACTGTTTGTTTTTCTCAGAACATGATAAAGTCGGGGAAATGTAAAACGCCACTTCATGATTGAATTTCAGTCAGGAACAGAGAAGATTGGAACATTTCAGTCTCCCGTGAGCTGGAAAACACAAACAGCCTCTGAGTCACCAATAATCAGCCAAAAAGAGGAAGAAGGAGCAGATGGAATGGGAAGGGTTTTTTACCATTTCTGTTATGTTGATAACCAGGAATTAACCAGCACCACTCAGACTGTCAGGGAATTACAGAAACACGTAAATATCAAACTCGACACACGGTCTTCGACTTCACTGTTCCTCAAAAGTCCAGCAGGTTCAGAGACAAACCAAGAACCAACTAAATGATTTGTGCAGAAGAGTCCAGAAAGAAGGCCAACTTCTGGTTCCAGAACAGCTCAACTCTGAGTAGCTTTACCTCGAGTTAAGAGTGTGGTACAACAAAAAGCCAGAATCAAGAAAGCCCTGATTTATCATCACAGCCTCAGGAAAACATGGCACCATGTCTTACAGTAATTTCATATTTTTCACATTTATATAAGGAGTTAAATAATTACAGAAATTAAATTTGCCACATTCCTTTAAAAAGCTGATTAGTGAAAAAGATCCAATCTGTTGAACTGAAGAATCGCCTGCAGTTCTGTGACGATGTGGAAACTGAAGGAACTTCCTTCCAGGACCTCAGTGACTCGTGACAAAACCCAGAAGTGTCTGGACTAATTTGAGTCGTCCAATCAGAACAGAGCTTGCTGTGCTTCCGTCACAGCACCACAACGAAGAACAAACCGGTTCAGAGATAACCAGCAGCCTTTTAAACGTTAAAATGTTATCTGCAAACGGGCTTCGTGTGCATTTGGTTTATTTAAGCTTCATCTTCTGCTGCCTGAAAATGAGATTCTGAAAGCAACAAAATAACTTTAGAGTTAGTTCCAATTAAAGAAAATATTTAAACAAACATCTGATCTAGGTGAGGAAACCACCTCCCATGTCGTTCTGCTTCGATCTCCATCAGATTCAAAATGAAGAGCTGCCATCAAGCAGCTTGTTTCAGGAGGGAGGAGGTTTGTAGAAAGAGAAGCAGATTTACTTCAGAGTCTGATCAACTCTTCCCTCTCTTCTGGAACAGAAACCGCAGAGTTTCTTTAAACTCCGATTTGACTAAACCTGCCTCAGGGGGAACCAAACATCAACACAAAGGTTTGGTTCTGAACTGGTTCTGTGGATTCAGCTGTCGGCAGCGAGGATCGTTTCAGTCCTGTGAGTCAGGGTGGTTTCGTGGACGTGACCCGGTGTTTAACTTTGCTGGCTTGCCCTCGTGCGCGCGTTGAGCAAACCTGGACCAGTTACGTGGAGGCGGTTATTTTTAGTCATTCTAGGAAATATGTTCTCAGAGCTGCAGAAACAGATTCACGGTCGTTTCTGTCGCACAATCTACACACAACACGTTTCTATTCATTTACAAAGAAAATATAAAATAATCATTAAATATTTAAAGCTCAGTGGTACAACTTGTCCTGCAGGTGTCTCCTCTTTAGGAGGTTTTATTTCAGTTTCAATAAGAGGCTGACAGATTTTCCTTTTTCTTTTTGTAAACTAATACATAAGATACACACCTTAAAGCTTAAAGTGCACCTTTCCTCGTCCCTGACAGGTTTAAAACACCTGAAAACAATCCAGTGCCATGACTTTATGAAACATAAACAAACTGATGTATGTTGAACTTTAAAAAAACAAAAACAGTTGACCTAATTGTTACTGAGACTTGAGTCTTACTGCATTAAACAGAAGAACTTAGTGATCCTACGTAGAAGCTGTTCCTGAACCTTTTTATTATAATCAGAAATCATAACAAATAAATAGACATTAAAGTTAAAGTCTAAATGTTTGGTTGTCTTTCATAAAGAAGCCCATTTTCACCACCTAAACAACAACAGACGTCCTAATTATGAGTTTTAAAGTCATCAAACAAAAAAAAGTCATCCGAATCTCATAATTATGACTTTAAATCTCAATACAAGACTTTGTATTCTAAAGAAACTATATGATATTTAATGTCATCATGTGAAACAAAGTTAAATTACAAGATAAAGTGAAAACAATTACTTTAAATCTTATAATTATGACATATCATTCCACTTGTCTTGTCTTTTTGGTGGCAGAAATAAGCTTTAATATTCTTTTTAAACTCCTCTCTCCTCCCATCCCCCAATTCTGCAGCTCTCAGATCTGCATTTCGACACCACTTTGTTTATCTGCCAAGAAAACACTGAAGAGGATCAAAAACCTGAAGCATTCAGCCAAATCGTCACCTGTTTCACATCTAAAAACTCACAGGAAAGACGTGAAACTCACTAAATTCACTTTAGTTTAGACGTAGAGGATAAAGTGAGAAGCAAGGGAACAACCAAGTCTTTACATTAACTCTGGGATTCAGCTGAATCACATAAACAGAAAGAGACAAAAGAATAAAACACCAACCTACCGAATGGCTTTCTTTGTTTGTAGGTTAGCTGGAAGTGAGAATACATGATGCGGCAGCAAGCTAGCAGCTAGCAGCGTTAAAAACCGAAGGAACGACGAGCTCAAAAAGCGACTGAACCAAAACTAAAAACTATTTTCAGAAATATCCGTGACTGCTGCCGCGCTGGAAGCTTCTCTGATAAAACAAAAATATAATAATAACAATAAAAACACGAAGGGGCGAATAGGAGTTCAGCGCCGGTTTAATGTCGTCGCTTCCTTCTTAGCTTCCGAGTTCTGCCTCTGTTTTTATCGGCACGAGCTCGAAGCGAGCAAAACAAAGCTGTCAGCTGACCTCTGACGTCACAGCCCGCTGACCAATCCGATTCGAGTGGATTCAGTTCGGGTTAATTCAAAGTTCAGCTTCAGTGAAATTAAAGAAAGTTTATTTATCAGTATAATATAATAATCTAAAAAAAATACTCCTGTAGGAAGGACAATCTGTTTGCATGCTATCAGAATGCAGCCTGGAAGCATAAAAACAGATTTTCACTGAAATATATGAGTGATTTTAGGGTTTTTAAAGATATTTTTTAACTTTCAGGTTGTTCTGTTTCTGCTGCTCTACTGCGCCACCTGGTGGATTTCTAACGTGTAAACTTCAACCTTTAAAGCTGTGGACGGTAACTTTTATAAAAAATAATATAATGTTTAAAAAATATATATATTTGTTAAAACTGTCCCTATGTCCTGGCAGCAGAATATGAGACAGGTTGAAGATTGCTGGTGTGCTGCAGATGTGTTAATAATTTGCTGTTAGCACTAAGAAAAGATCAACTAACAATAAATTACTGGATTAATCTTCTAGGAAATAGACCCAACACTAGACAATCTAAAACCATGCTGTGAAAAAAAAAGAAAGATAGCTTTGGGTGGGTGATTAAACAGAAAACAAAATAAATTCAAGTAAATAACCTGGATGTTAGTCAAATAGTACTTCTACCAATTAAACCACCTGGGATTCTTCCAGATGCAGCAGTTGATATGACAATAATGGACAAGGAAAAGGACAAAAGATTCATATTTAATTCATATACAGTACAAGAGTATATAAATAAATATTATAATTATGTACAAATTTATACAGATGCATTAAAGACATCAACAGTGAAAGTAGGAGTTGGATATATAATACCAGAATTTCTTGTATAAGTAAGGAGAATAACAAATTATGTTTCAGGAAACACAGGGGAGATGGTAGCAGAATTATTTGCAATAAGTAGAAGAAACAAGACCGTTAAAGACAATCATCTGCTCTGATTCAGGTTAAACACTCATCAGTTTGCAGAAGAGTCACTCAGAAGGTAGAGCAGACATTTTACTGGAGATACAACAAACATTCAGAATTAAAATGATGGCATATATTTATGGATACCAGCACACGCTGGGGTCAGAGAGAACAAAGCAGCAGACAGGACAGCAAAAACAGCCTCCATCAGTAAGTCACAACCATCATGAAACAGAAATTTAACGGAAAATGGCAAAAACAAAAGCAGAGAAGATAACAAAGGAAGGTGGTTTTACAGGATTCAGAGAGGAATGGGAGAAATAAGAGCAGCAGGGAGGAAAAATTAATAACCAGACTAAGGTTATGACACACAGGACTTAATAGCACATTATTTAGAATCCAAAAAAGACAATGCAGGTCAATGTGATCACTGTGGACAAGAGGAAACAATAAAACATGTCATGTTGGTCTGTCAGAAATATGAACAACACAGAAAATGTATATTAGATGAAGCAGAAAAATATAATAAACATCTTACATAAAAAATCAAGAAGTATTCGAATTATTATATGTTTTTTTTATGAAAATTAAAGTTGATTAATAAAATATGAGCACATAAATATTTTGAGTCACACTCCGTGCCAGTAGGTGGCGGTAAAGAGCACCTTCCGGTTCTGCCATTAAACTTTACAAGAAGAAGAAGAAGCCAAGAACAGGAAGATGGTTTTATAAAATTCAGGGAAAAGTAGGAGAAAAAAGAAATGGAAGAAGAAATAGAAAGGAGGAAAGAGTGATAGCAAGGTTGAGATTTGGACATACAGGACTTAATTATACACTTTATAAAATACAAAAGCATAATACTGGCAAATGTGATTATTGTGGAAAATACGAAACCGTAGAACATGTTATATTAGAATGTCATAAATATAGAAAAGAAAGAAGATATATGAGGAGAGAGTTTGAAAAAATTAAGGAAAAGGTTCATTTAACAGATATTTTGAGGAAGAATTTGGGGAGTAAACATATTCAAAAAATTATTAGGTTTTTAAAGAAAACGAAATTATTTCATAGAATTTTATTATAGTAGGTGTGTTTGTGAATGTGTGTATGATATAGATAGGTAGAATACAAAGTTGGGTATAAGTATATATAATCGAGTGCGTGTGTGTATGTGTATAAGTATATTTATATGTATAGGTATATAGGTATTTTTTTATTATATATATATATATATCCATAAATACATCAAGGACAAGGCCTCAACAGACAATGTACTCAGCGAATGACTCAGACAGTGGGGAACAGAGGACGAGGTGCTGGAAGTATCATCATGGGAGGACAAGCCCTTACATGGGATGTACCACCGACAAATAACTGAAGTGGCTGATATCGGGAAATCCTACCAATGGCTGGAAAAAGCTGGACTCAAGGACAGC
>NC_051440.1:27494078-27514525 GCF_001649575.2 Kryptolebias marmoratus | reverse complement strand
TATATATATATATATATATAGACCATCACGAACCACACTCCATGTCAGTAGGCGGCGGTAATGAGCAGCTTCCGGTTCTGCCATTAAACTTCACAAGAAGAAGAAGGAGCTCGGCTAATGGCGGAGAAACAACCTAACGTTACAGGAAAACTGCCAATTCCTCGGCTGCACCTGCTCAGAAAACAAAGACAGGTAAACAGAAGAAGAGCCGCGGAGAAAAGCAAACTCAGAAGAAAGAACTCGACCGAGCCCGAAATAAAACGAGAGTGAACATCGGAGCAGCTTTTCAGAGGTGGAAGCAGCTCCGCGTCCGGAAGGGATTCAGAACCGATGCGGAGGTGGCCACATTTCTGCTCGACAGGTGAGTCCAGTGACTTTAATATTAATATATATTAGTACTTATATATTAGTATATATGTCATTGGGTGAGTCTTTCTGTTTGAGTCATTTATTAATAACTATACAACAGTCAGCGACGGTGATGTCCCTTTTAAAGTGACAAGATTTCTGAGATTAAATCCGGAGACATTTTTATTAACATTAAATGTTATCAAGATGAAACAGAGACAGTTACGATTTAATATGTTTACATATTTAAACAATTAAAATCAAACGTAACAGCATAAATGTCTCTACACACTGTCAGCATTTCCTAAGAGTAATATAACAAATAAAGTAATAGTACTCAAACTAGGGGGTGTGCATTATTATAATGCGTGAATCTGAACATAAATATATACCTAAGATTTATACCCATTACTCTAAAACAGAGATATAATATAATCACAATTCTCTTTAAAAACATACAACAAATTGAAACTTTACAATTTAAACAAAATAAGATTTTTTTTTGTTCCAGAAACTCTTTAGAAGTTGGTTAGTTTTAGATGAGAAACTGGAGTCATCCTTGTTTAATCTTATTATAAATATCAACCTTTTTAAAATATTTATTCAACTAGTTTCCTCAGCTGATGAAAAGCCAAAAATCCTATATTCAGCAAAACATAAATAAATTCTTTGGCTCTACGAGCTCATAGAACAGAAGAACTCCTCTTCCTCACTTCTTGTCTCTGAGGACCTTTTCATTTGTCCAAACCGAGCAGACAAACACACCCAAGCCTGAAAGTCTTTGTTCACAAATCACAATAATAAACAAGCAAAACAACTCATAACTCACTCTGAAAATATGAACTTTCACAGCAAGAAGCAGCACGTTGACTAAACGTAAACCAGAGTCCTCTTTTTTAATTATTATTATTATTATTAAGACTTTATTAAGGACATAGAACATCGGGTCTGAAAAAATACACAAGTTGTTTGTCCTGATATGTGTGATTTTCTTTTTTTTCTGCAGAATGTGCTTATGTGTGACATACCATTTATTTATTAATGTTCATGATTGTTTCTTTTTTTATAAACACCTCAGCGCTGAGAAGTGTGTGCTAGTTCTACAGAATATGTTGTTGCAGATTACTTTTCATGTAGAAATATGGACATTTCAATAACAATGTCCAGCCTCAGTCATCGTGGCTTTCTTTTTCACATTCTGTCTGCAAGTCTTCCTGTAAGATGATAACCCCAGAGCGACGTGTTAGGAGTATATAACAGTGAAATTTATCTATAACTTCAAAACAGGCCTTACAGATTATGGTTCCTTGTAGATATCAGGGTGGTGCTTCGGTTGTATCATCAACGCCATCCAAACATCAGATGACCACACAGCCTACCTCTGCCCTTGTTGTTGGCGACTCATCCCCGGATCGGTAAGAATATGATATTGAACGCTTATATTGCCAAGTTCACCATGTTGGTTCAGCCTCAGCAGTATTCATGGTGTGTTATTAGATGTTTGGTCTGATGGATAATAATGTATGATTCCTAGTAGATAATATAATTTATTTATTGTTGTTTTAACTTCAAAACATTCTATATTAGTTTTATTAATAATTGATAAGTGTCTTTAAACATGTAATGATCATTATTAATATTTTGAGTTTTTCTGCACCTTTTCCTGTCCTCTCTAACCTCAGTCTGTCGAGGCAGATGGCCGCCCATCCTGAGCCCACTTCTGATTCTGCTGGAGGTTTCTTCCTGTTAAAGGAGAGTCGTTCCTTCCCACTGTCGCCTCTGTGCTGCTCAGGATGTGAGATTGTGACCAAGTGAAGTTTACTCAGTGCAGCAACACAAGTGATGAATGTGTGAATGTAAAGGTCATGTTGTCCCTTATGTGTCCGTGTGTTTCAGTGGTCCCTGCACATGTTCAACAGATGGTGCTGATTAAAGAAGAAGCTTCTGAAGAATGGAGGCCTGGTGTGGACCAGCTGGACCCAGAACCCCTCAACATAAAAGAGGAAGAGGAGGAACCTTGGAGCAGTCTGGAGGGAGATCAAGTCAGTGTGGAGGAGACTGATGTCAGCAGGTTTTCAGCCTCTACAGTTCCTCTGAAGAGTGAAGATGATGAAGAGAAGCCTCTGTTCTCCCAGCTTCATCAGCACCAAGTGGAGGACAGAGATCTTCCAACCAGCAGCTCAGCTGATCAGATGGAAGCAGCAGCTGATGAAGAGGACTGTGGAGGAGCAGGAAGTACCAGGAAACCAGACAACTGCAGCTCCTCAGAGACTGAACTCAGTGAGGATTATGAAGATGACGAGGATGAGAAGAATGTAGAGTCAAACAGCAAAGTCTTGAAAGAACCAAATTCATTTAAATGTGATGACTGCAATAAAACCTTTACTAGGAAAGAATTTCTAAACTCACACATGAAAGTCCACACAGGAGACAAACCTTTTACTTGTGATGTTTGTGGACAAACATTTAGCCGAAAATCTCATTTAACCTCCCACATGAGAATCCACACAGGAGACAAACCATTTCCTTGTGATTTTTGTGGACTAAGATTTAGCTTTAAGGCAAACTTACACAGACACTTGAGAGTCCACACAGGAGACAAACCAGTTGAATGTGATGTTTGTGGACAAAAATTTAGCCGAAAGTCACATTTAAACTCCCACATGAGAACTCATACAGGAGAGAAACCGTTTCCTTGTGATATTTGTGGGCAAAGTTTTAGCCAAAAGGCACATTTAAACTCTCACATGAGAACTCATACAGGAGACAAACCGTTTCCCTGTGATGTATGTGGGCAGAGATTTAGCCAAAAGTCATCCTTAAAAACGCACACGAGAATTCACACAGGAGACAAACCCTTTCCTTGTGAAAGTTGCGGACAAAGATTTAGCCATAAGGTCAGTTTAAACTCTCATATGAAAATCCACACAGGAGAGAAAATCATTTCCCTGTAAATATTAAAATGACTTCTACAGACCCACATGAGGGCTCAGAACTGAATGTTCACAGTTACAAGGTTTGTGTGGTGAGGAAGCTTTTACACCAAATTACCCGTCAGGGCCAAAAGTTGACCTATTACATATTTCTGATTTCTCTTCTGTCGTCTTTTACAGTAGAATTCATGTTTCTTTTAAATAAAAACACAACTAAATTCATCACAGACCTCTTTAGTTGTTTAGCCAGTAGTTTTAGTTTTTATCTGAATAAATACAAACTGAAAGGTTAACTGTTGGAAAGAAATGAGTTAAAACTCCATTCCTAAATCTATCTCATGCTGGACTGCAGGTTCTCTGCCTCATTCACTCATCGCTCCTTGTTTACCACAGTTGTTGACTGGAAATTTGTTCCTTCAGGGACTCCATACTGTCCAGTAAGATAATTAGGCACACGTTTGACAATGTTCTGTATCCCATTATTCCATTAAAAAAATTCCATTCATCAATTTTACCCACCACAATCAATTCATAAATTGTGTACCAAATACCTCAAACCTCCAACCGCTCCAAGAGCCAAAGAAATCACTTTCAAACCTTAGATGGAATTTATCCTTCTAGTCACTTTCTCCAACAATAATTTGGTATTGAAGCAAACAACGGTGTCATCTGTGATGCTGTTGAAACATCTGAGCATTTATTTTTTTCACTGCATGTATGTCGGAGCATTGTGGTCTTATTTATCTTATTGTGGACAGTTACAACGATGACCTTCTCATAAACACTATTATCATCCTGGGGAATCTTTTTATCCACAAAGCCAAACACTTTAAAGTCAAGCAAGAAGTCTGTATTTCAAGATGACTATTATGTTTTGTAAAGCTCTTAAAATGATGCATAATAAGTACATCCTCCAACTATGTTCTTCAATTCCAAACTATGATTTTGAATTTGAAACCTAGCTCTTTGTTTAGTTTCTCTTTTGTTTATTTTCTTTGGCTGCACTCATCTTTACCTTTTATCTGCAATGCGCTTTTTGAATTGTGCCTTTTTGTATCTAAATTGCACTTTTCTTTGGTATATCTACATGTTCTTTATTCAATAATAATAAAGAAAAAACTTACATTTTGAACACAACTTGTACGTCATAATTCAGTGCAGAGTATTCAAGGTCAGGTGTCACATAAATAAACGTGACATTGACACATGAATCTGAAGTGATGATGTAATTTCACTGATTTTGGCTGAGAAAATGTAATTAACAATCTGTCTCAGTAACATTGACATTAAATTTACACATTTTCACTGTACTTATTTGCATAAACATGGGCTGCTACTGTAACTATAAACTTTAAGAACCCATATATATTGTACTAAAATGATATGGTTTACTAAAATTTTAAAATAACTACCTACAAATATATTTAAGTACAGATCTACTGGTATTAAAATTGTAGTCTTTGTGAAAATGATAAAAAACAAACTGAATGTTGCACCTCTAAATCAGTGACACCACAATTAGATCTAATATTTGAGAGGAAGTACTACTACAACATTTTGGGGTTTATCTGTATTTATGTTTAATAGTCAAAGTTAGGCTGGTAGTGATGGGCGGAACCTTCGTGCGTGCTTTTGTTGTTCCGGGGACCGATAAACAAGCGCCACCCTTCACCGTTTACAAATCTGGAAGGAAAACAGACACGATGTATTCTTATTTCTCCTCTTTACCTGCTTCACACAGGTCATAAAACTAAATAAACCTCAAATTAACCTTTACAATTCAAAAAATCGTAAATAACTGGCTTTATTATTCGTGCTTTTATTTGTATACTTCCGGTGCGTTATCAGGATTACTTCCGGTGTTTGACAGAACGGGCCTGTTTAGAGTGCATCTGCATATTATTGAGATTACGAAAGGTCTGTTTTATCACTAACTGGCAATTATATTTTAGGTGATCTACTTTAAAAAACACAAATATCACTAAACGCGATTAAATGTGCGTGTCGCGTGCTCGTCGCCTCTCCCAGCTGCAGCAGCTAACCGTAATTAGCTAACTAACTGACGAATACCGGGTGAAGGTCGCCAGTTAACGCCGTTAACTCGTCCGTTAACTCGGTAACCGTTAACGGAAGGTGTTGATGGAGGAAACAAACGTGGAGGCAGCAGGTCAGACAGAGACTCGATGCTTTGGGGACTCTTTGGAAGGAGCAGCCGCAGATCACAAACAGGAATTGTGTTGTTTGGAAGATGGGCGACAGAGCAACACCTTAAAGGCTGTTTTCAACCCCAACGATCAGCTGCAAATATCAGGTTTGTATGTTTTTATTCGTCCTGTCCAGTGTGCTGATGTCAGCTACAGTTTAGTTAGTTTTCAGCGAGCTGAGGGATTTAGCTTCTTAGCAGTAACTTGTCTGTTAGTAGCTTAGCATGCTAACTGATGAAAGCGAGGGCCTTTTAGAACGTTTAATTTCTCTGCTTTACTTTTTAAAAATAGACAGCTGAAACCCAAATAACTACACTATGGTTGCGTTTGAAATGTTTACTCCGCTACATAAGGGATCAAGAACAGCGCGCTGTTTCTACAGTTTGAACGCGGCTCCTACGTCATAATTAAGCGCCGAGTATTCAGTCAGGTGTCGCGTAAATAAACGATACACAATGGGTTAAATTACAGAGCTGAATCTGAAGTGATTGAGTACGTAATTTCGCCGGTGTAGGCTAAGAAGATGTAATTAACATCATCTGTCCACATAACACTGACATGAAACTTATTTACATATAATTGTTACACTTTATAATTGTACCTGTTTACATGATTAGTCATAATAAGGGCTGTCACATTTTTTATATATCAGTTATTCTGTTGAGTTATATTTTATTGTAAACAACCAATTTTTCTCCACAAACAACCGCAGCAGTGAGCCTATTGTTGTCCCCAGACAGTTTTTTTTTCTCCATCTCTGCCTTTGAGCTTCTCCTTCTGTCTGAGAGGCTCTGACTGCAGCTCCATCATCTCTGGATCCTCCACCTCAAACAGAAGCTGAAGCTCCACATTTAAATATTGCATCATTGTTTTGACTAAAACACACTAAAACTGATTGAAGTTAACAGTAAACACACCACACTACACCCTAACAATAAAATCCACACATGATAAAAATCACAAATCTCATTACTCAGTTCCATGCTTGCTGTTTTTTTTTTTTTTTTTTTGTAGCCGCTAAACGTAAACTTTTGCGCATCTTTGTTCTTCTTCCTTTAGATTTTTTGGTGCTTGACTTAATAGTGTTGGAGGATGGGGCAGATGGAGGATGGGGCAGTTTTCTCTCTGAGACTCTCCAGCTTTTCTGCCGCCTTTCGCTATGATAATGGTTTTCAGAAAAAGATGAAGCGATAATTATTCATCATAACTCTGGTTTTATTCGGCCACAACACAATTTAAAAACTGGTGTATAGTTTGAACTCCGTACTTTGACGCAAATTGCAACACAAGTGATGAATGTGTGAATGTAAAGGTCATGTTGTCCCTTATGTGTCTGTGTGTTTCAGTGGTCCCTGCACATGTTCAACAGATGGTGCTGATTAAAGAAGAAGCTTCTGAAGAATGGAGGCCTGGTGTGGACCAGCTGGACCCAGAACCCCTCAACATAAAAGAGGAAGAGGAGGAACCTTGGAGCAGTCTGGAGGGAGATCAAGTCAGTGTGGAGGAGACTGATGTCAGCAGGTTTTCAGCCTCTACAGTTCCTCTGAAGAGTGAAGATGATGAAGAGAAGCCTCTGTTCTCCCAGCTTCATCAGCACCAAGTGGAGGACAGAGATCTTCCAACCAGCAGCTCAGCTGATCAGATGGAAGCAGCAGCTGATGAAGAGGACTGTGGAGGAGCAGGAAGTACCAGGAAACCAGACGACTGCAGCTCCTCAGAGACTGAACTCAGTGAGGATTATGAAGATGACGAGGATGAGAAGAATGTTGACTGTCAGCTGAAGAACTTGTCAGACTCTGGGCCAAAACCTGAAGACGGTAAGAAAGAGTGGAAGGAGAGCAGGGCTGTAAACACTGTCAGCAAATGTTTGAGCTGCTCTGAGTGTGGTAAGCAGTATGTCAACAACCGGTCCCTTCAGAGACACATGACATGTCATCCAGGTGTGAGGTCTTCAAGCTGTTTGGGTAATAAAAAAAGTGTTAGAGTGAAGAAGACTGTAGAGTCACACAGGACAGTCCAGACAGAACCAAAATCATTTACATGTGATGAATGCAATAAAAGATTTAACAGCAAAACAAATCTAAATGCACACATGAGAGTCCACACAGGAGACAAACCGTTTACTTGTGATGTTTGTGGACAAAGATTTATCGACAAGACAACCTTAAACAGGCACATGAGAATCCACACAGGAGAGAAACCATTTCCCTGTGATGTTTGTGGACAAAAATTTAGCCAAAGGTCGCATTTAAACTCCCACATGAGAATTCACACTGGAGACAAACCAGTTGAATGTGATATTTGTGGACAAAGATTTAGTCAAAAGGCAAGTTTAAACTCCCACATAAGAGTCCACACAGGCGAGAAACCATTTTCTTGTGATATTTGTAAACAAAGATTTAGCCAAAAACACACATTAAACTCACACATGAGAGTCCACACAGGAGACAAACCGTTTCCTTGTGATGTTTGTGGTCAAAGATTTAGCTACCAGTCAAATTTAAACACACACAGGAGAGTCCACACAGGAGAGAAACCATTTCCTTGTGATGTTTGCGGACAAAGATTTAGCCAAAAACACACTTTAAACTCACACTTGAGAGTCCACACAGGAGAGAAACCATTTCCCTGTGGGGTTTGTGGACAAAGATTTAGCCATAAGCATCATTTTAACTCGCATATGAAAATCCACACAGGAGAGAAACCTTTTCTTTGTGGCATTTGTGGACAAAGATTCAGCCATAAGGCTAATTTAAATTCACACATACGGGTCCACACTGGAGACAAACCCTTTCCTTGTGATGTTTGTGGGCAAAGATTTAGCCAAAAACGTACTTTAAACTCCCACATGAGAATTCACACAGGAGAGACGCCGTTTCCCTGTGATTTTTGTGGACAAAGATTTAGCTTAAAGTCATATTTAAACTCGCACATACGTATTCACACAGGAGACAAACCGTTTCCTTGTGATCTCTGTGGACAAAACTTTAGGCAAAAATCTAATTTAAACAGACACTTGAAAATCCATGCAGGAGAGAAACCGTTTCCTTGTGGCGTTTGTGGACAAAGATTTAGCCGCAAGTTATCTTTACACTCCCACATGAGAATCCACCCAGAAGAAACAGTTTCACTGTAAATAATCAAACATCTCCTACAGACCCACATGTCACACAGAATTCAGTGACACATTTCCAAATTTTTTGTTAGTAGGTAGTTTGTGTAGAGTAAATATTTGTACTCCGTTACCACAGTTATCATATCTATTCCTTGTGTATTTTGAATTAGGGTGAAATATTTAAGAGACTGATAGTTTTCTCTCGTGCAATGTCAAAACTAACTATCGCAAATATCAAGTAGAAATTCTAATACAATTTTTATCTGCCCGCATGTAATTCAAAAAAGGTTCAGATTTTCAGGTTGTTTTTTTTAACGCATCAAAGTTCACGCCCCCCTCCCAGTCTGATGATGTGAGACCTGAAACAGCACAGCTTGGGCTCTGGAACCCAACTCCTGGAGATGGGCTGAACTCTTTCCTACTCTGTAGTTTCCCAGGGGGAGAGGTGTCGGGCAGGTATGGAAATACTCACAAGTCCCTGGCTGAGCTCCGCTGTGTTGGAGTTTTCCCCGGTGAACAAGAGGGTCGCTTCTCTGCGGCTCCGAGCTGCAGGAGGAAAGGTTCTGAATGTTGTTTGTGCTTATGCACCAAACAGTGGTTCAGATTACCCGGCCTTCTTGGAGTCTCTTGATGGTTACTGGAAGGGGTTCCCTCTGGGTATCCTGCTGTTCTCCTGTGTGACTTCAGTGCTCATGTGGGCAATGACGGAGTTATCTGGACGGGGGTGATTGATCTGAACCCAAGTGGTGTTCTGTTATTGGTCTTTATGTTTTCAAAATGTGATTATTTTTTATAAGTTATTTGTAGTAGTGTATAAAATTTAAATTAAAAAACACAAGTCAGAAAAACCAGTCTTTTACAATGAGATTTACTTCAGTATAAAGTATAAAAACTCCATCAATCCCTGGTGACTTTTATTTAAACATATTTTTAATTGCTTTAGCCAACTCTTCG
Organism: Kryptolebias marmoratus; assembly: GCF_001649575.2. NCBI lineage: Eukaryota > Metazoa > Chordata > Actinopteri > Cyprinodontiformes > Rivulidae > Kryptolebias > Kryptolebias marmoratus. The sequence goes on along the minus strand of NC_051440.1, from coordinate 27,504,971 downwards.
ATTTTAAGTTAATTTTCCATAAGTTGTTTAAAACCACCATCTGTGGTCTTTTTGATTTTGTGAATATCAAAATATTGTACTGTTTTCTTTGGAATAATGAGAATTCGATAACCTATGTATAAGGCTCCAATGTCCTTCACTTGAGTGTGTTCATTAATAAAGACCCTATTAACAAACAGTTTTTGTCTCTTTTTCTAAATTACAATAATATGTGGAAATTTTTCCCCTTCTTCAATCCAATGAGCTCTTGAATGTATAAAAGCTCGTTTTGCATTTTCCATATCTAAATGATCCAGCTGTGACCAGAGTTTATATAAACTAATGTTTTTCTGAGGATAAGTTAGTTTTCCCACATAATTTAATTTCCAAATCTCATTACTCAGTTCCATGCTTGCTGTTTTTTTTTTTTGTTTTTTTTTCAGCCGCTAAACTTAAACTTTTTTCTTCTTCCTGTAGATTCTTTGGTGCTTGACTAATAGTGTTGTCAGAATGAGTGTCAGAGTGTCAGAATAGACATGAGGGGTTTTGGTTTTATTCGTCCTATCAACACAAATTAACAAATTGAAATGAAGTCTCAGAGTGTGCACATCTTTTTCGCTTGAGCGATTTCAATCCATCATGTGACCTGGGTGTGCCTGCATGTCCGTTGACTCCAGAGAGTTAATATATTTATATAATTTTATTGATAAGTTTACTCAGTGCAGCAACACGTGATGAATGTGTGAATGTAAAGGTCATGTTGTCCTTAATGTCCGTGTGTTTCAGTGGTCCCTGCACATGTTCAACAGATGGTGCTGATTAAAGAAGAAGCTTCTGAAGAATGGAGGCCTGGTGTGGACCAGCTGGACCCAGAACCCCTCAACATAAAAGAGGAAGAGGAGACTGATGTCAGCAGGTTTTCAGTCTCTGCAGTTCCTGTGAAGAGTGAAGATGATGAAGAGAAGCCTCTGTTCTCCCAGCTTCATCAGCACCAAGTGGAGGACAGAGATCTTCCAACCAGCAGCTCAGCTGATCAGATGGAAGCAGCAGCTGATGAAGAGGACTGTGGAGGAGCAGGAAGTACCAGGAAACCAGACGACTGCAGCTCCTCAGAGACTGAACTCAGTGAGGATTATGAAGATGACGAGGATGAGAAGAATCCTGACTGTCAGCTGAAGAACTTGTCAGACTCTGGGCCAAAACCTGAAGACGGTAAGAAAGAGTGGAAGGAGAGCAGGGCTGTAAACACTGTCAGCAAATGTTTGAGCTGCTCTGAGTGTGGTAAGCAGTATGTCAACAACCGGTCCCTTCAGAGACACATGACATGTCATCCAGGTGTGAGGTCTTCAAGCTGTTTGGGTAATAAAAAAAGTGTTAGAGTGAAGAAGACTGTAGAGTCACACAGGACAGTCCAGACAGAACCCAAATCATTTAGATGTCTTGACTGCAATAAAATATTTAACAAGAAAGCAAATCTAAACAGACACTTGAGAGTCCACACAGGAGACAAACCAGTTGAATGTGATGATTGTGGAGAAAGATTTAGTTATAAGACAACCTTAAACAGACACATGAGGATCCACACAGGTGACAAACCTTTTCCTTGTGATGTTTGTGGACAAAGATTTAGCCAGAAGTCGACGTTAAACTCTCACATTAGAATCCACACAGGAGAGAAACCGTTTCCTTGTGATGTTTGTGAACTGAGATTTAGCCGAAAGCATCATTTGAAAAGACACACGAGAATCCACACAGGAGACAAAAAGTTTTCCTGTAAAACTTTAAACGGCTCCTGCGTTCCAACACGAGGTCACTCAGAGCTGAATGTGTGCAGCTCCAAGGTTTGTTGTCAAATAGTTTGTGTAGAGAGGAAGTTTGTGCTCAGTTACCAGAGTTCCTGACCGTAGGTGAGAGTAGGAATCTCAATCAGCCTTAGAACGCAGAGTTTTGCCTCATGGCTCAACTTTCTCTTCACCCCGACAGACTCGGGCAGAGTACGCATTGTTGCTGGAGCTACATTGAGCAGTTTGTCAATCTCACACTTCATTCTTCACTCACTCGTGAACAAAACTCTAAGATTCTTAAAGTTCCCCACTCGAGGCAGCACCTCATTCTCAACACGTAGAGAGCAGTCCACCTTTTTCCAAGTGAGAACCATGGCCTCAGACTTGGTGAAGCTGATCTTCATCACAGCTGCAAACAGGACCGTATTATCTAAAAATAGCAGCAATGGAATCCTGAAGCCACCAAACAGGGATCATTCGGGCCCCTGGCGGCACTGAGAAGTTCTGTTCATTAAACTGAACAGAATCTGTAACAACAAGCAGCCCTGGTGGAGTCTGTCTCACACCCTGAAGGGGTTCAGCGTACTGCTGGCAATGCAAACCAGACTCACACCATTTGTATAGGGACCTAATGGCCTGTTGCAGTGGACACCCAATCCCATACTCAGGGAGCACCCCCCACAGGGTACCCCAGGGAACACAGCCAAATGCTTTCTTCAAGACCACAAAATACATGTAGACTGGTTGGCCCCTCAAGGAAAGGGTTAGGGAAGGAAACTAGCTGGTTCAGTGTTCCAAGGCCAGGAGACAACCCGTGTTGTTCCTCCTGAATCTGAAGTTCGACCATCGACCCGACTTTCTTCTCCAGGACTCCTGAATAGACCTTACCAGGGAGGCTGAGGAGTGTGATTTTTAATGTAACTGAAACACACCCTCCAGTCCCTTCTTAAAAAGTGGAACCACCAGTCATGGATCCATTGGAGAGATAAATGGGTGAGCGAATATATGGATGAATGAATAGATGGATGGGTGAACAGCAGTGATGGAGAAACTGAAGCTTTCTGACGGGTCAGTGATTCTAAACAACTGATTCAATTAAATTCAGTGACATCTGAGTTCACCAGTGGTTGTTTTCTTCTTCAGGACATTTTTAGATGCTTGGACTGGTTTGTGTGATACCTCTGATTGATTTCCCTTCTTTCAGCTTCACAGTTGCCTGGATGTCACCCACAGGCAGTGCTCTGGTTTTCATCTTAGTTCTGTTCAGGCAGAACCTAAACCTGAAACTCAGAGACGTTCAGCGCTGGTTCCTGTTATAAGACACACCTGGGCAACAAAAACGCACCTGTCAGTCAAAGGGTTCAATGTTTGCTCACCTGAAAATTTGTGTTCTGTTAGAAATAATATTATCTTCTGAGCTGTGTTTCTGATCCTGATGTAAACAGCTGGAAATAAAAGCTAAACTGTTACTGTTTTGTCTCATAACCCTAACCTAATGTAACTAAAATGATGCAAAAAGTAGTTAAAACCTGACACGATTTTGAGGAGTTACAAGTATAAATAATTATTTAGTATTTAGTATAAATATTTGAAAAATTACAAGGTTGGTTGAAACTAATTAATTTACGTGTGATTTAGCTGTTACATCTTCTACCTCTTATCTGTGGTCGGGTCACGGAGGCAGCAGGTCCAGAGGAGAAACCCAGACCTCCTCCAGCTCCTCCTGGAGGTTCCTGAGGCGTTCCCAGACCAGAGAGGATCCAGAATCCAGGGAGTCCTGGTTCTGCCCCAATGTCTCCTCCAAGTAGGACATGCCCGAAAAAACCTCCAAAGGGAGGCGTCCTGATCAGATGAACCACCTCAGCTGACTCCGTTAGTTATATATTAGTTAAATTATCAGTTTGTTTCTACAGTGTACTGAGTTTTGATTTAGAAAGAAGCTGCAGGTTGTGTTTCCGTCCAGCAGGTGGAGATCTCTGACCACCTGTTGCTGATCTTCCACCAACATGAAACATCTCTGAGGTCATCTCCTGAGATCTGACATCGTTTGACTTCATCGTGGAAAGCTCGGGCTGAAAGAGGCTCGTGTTGGTTCAGGTACCGACGCAGGAGGTCGCAGCGTGTTCGTTCAAACACAACAAACATCCAATCACTTTTGTACTTTTAGGTCAGCCATGCTGCGAGCTCTTCCTTTGGACTTCCACCTGAAAGCCCCCCAACTGCTGCTCAGTCAGGTGTGTGTGTGTGTGTGTGTTATAGGGGACACATCAGTGTTTGTTTGTGTGCAGGTGTTGGCCTCCAGCTGCGTCTGTCTGGACCAGAAATGAAGTCGGTTAGAAATGATCTCCCACAGTCAGGTTGTGTATTTGTCTCAGTGTGGTGCAGGGCCTTAAAGACTGTGTGTGTGTGCGTGTGTGTGTGTGTGCGTGGAGCATCCAGCCTTCGACGAGTCAAACACAGCTGATAACTCACAGAGACAGGAGCTTTCCTGTGTGTGTGCGAGGGAGCTGCAGGACACCCGTAACCCCACAATCAAATATTAGCTGTCAATATTTGGCCCTCCCTGGTGGGGGGGTTGTGATTTCACCGGGAGGCTCCAGGAGTGCAGAGCCGGCCTCAGTCTGCTGTACGGAGGGATAAAGGCTTCAGCTGTGTGATATGAAATGTTGACTCGAGGAGGCTGTGAAAGTTACAACTTCCAGATTATCAGACAGGAGAAGAAAAGCTGTTCCTGATTCTCACTAAATTAAATGCCTAGCTTCCGTTTCATGAATTTTACTCTAAAATCATCTTGTGTTCAGAAATGATGTAACCATTTTGGTCAAAACAATATCACGAGCCCAGTATGTATTAAGAATGACTCTCAGCTACTACCACACCAAAGTTTAGCTCAATATCTGAATAACTGACTTAGTTATGTTCAATTAGCTGCAGCAGCCATCTTGAATTGGGTTGGCTCCAGATGTTAATCAGTTGTAGTTGAACATCCAGTGATTACTTTTCTGTAAGTTTTATTCATATTCATCCTGTGGTTTGTGAGATACTTTGATAAAAGACTCATTAACAAAAACATTATCGCCCGCCTTTTTGCCTTTCAGCAGCAGGCGATAATATGTCTGAGATATAAGAGAGCACTGCTTTTGTTCATCTCTTTGCATTTATATTTGCAAATTTGTCCAGATTAGCCAGAGCAACCAGAGCTGTGTCACACCCCCAACACAACGTTGATTTCTGAGCGAAACTCAGGTCAGAAATCTTCGTGGAGGAAACTTTGTGTCTGAGTTTGTTTGAGCGCCTCGGCTATAGATCTAAGAGATGTCTAAAACCTCACGGAGCAGCGGAGAAGAAATGCAGCAGCTGTCTGAGGTGAAATAAAACCCGCAGCTCTTCGTCTGCGTTTTTATGTGTCAGAGGGAAATGAAATCCATCCAGTAAATCTCCTCTGACCTTTATTCACTCACCTTACATCCGTATGATTTCCTGCTGGTCTCCCTTCACCTGCCTGTCAGTTTGAACCTCAAAGATAGTAATAACTGGATGTGCCTCTACAGCTGATTCACCTTTTTACAGTCAGTCCAATCCAAGATGGCTGCCACAGCCAACTGATCATAAAGAAAAAGCTACGTCTCAGTTAATTTGACAAATATTTACCTGAACTGTGATGTGGTAGTAGCTGAGACTAACAGATTATTCCATTAATTATGTCTGTTAGCAAAATATCTCATGAGCCACAAGACTGATTTTAATGAAACTTTCAGGAGTTACTCATTGGCTGTACTTTAACTTTTGGAGTCAGCCTGAAGTCAAGATGGCCGCCACAGCTAATACAATATGCAAACAGGAAATTCTTTAAAGGTCATGAAGTAAAATCTGGAGGGGTGGTCGCTGAGAGTCATCCTCAGCACACACTCCAAGCTCCAACAGATAATACCAGGATGTTTGATAAAATTAACCATTAGAGTCAAGTCTGTTAGCAAAATAACTCCTGAGCCACTAAATGGATTTTAGTGAAGCCCTCAGAAATAAATCAGATGTGCTTGGAGGCGGAGTCAAAACAACCAGTTATTACAGCTGTGTGTGTGTGTGTGCGCTTCCAACAGGAAACACTCAGGACCGTGGCCTTTTTGGTTGCGCTGTTGCCAAGACAACAGCAATTAGAAACGACTCGGTTACCGAGCAGAGAGCGGCCACGTTTCCATGGCAACCAAGGTCAGGGAGAAGGCTCCGAGTTTACCTGATTCCCAGGAACGAGACGGATACAGAGACATGTCTGTGAGGACGGAGGGGGACAGGGGGGCACAGAGGGGGTGGCGCAGGGTTCACGTGGTTCTGACCCCCCCCCTCCACCGGTGGTCCGGGTCCTGAGCCCACAGAGAACTGGAGAGACGCCACTTTCCTGCAGAAACCTTTTCCAGAAGCGACCCTGTTCTTTGTGTCCTGTGCGCGCGCCCGCTGCGCTCACATCCCATAATTAGCTGATTATCACAGCTTGTTGCCACACTCCAGCTTACACACACTTTAATGACACAACATGGCCTCTTTAAGACCCGAGCCACAAAACCGCCCTGATTTCAGGTCCCATCATTTTTCTGAACACCTCCCAGGTTTCGCTTTAAAGGGACAGTCTGGCCTTTTTTGTCGTGATGTTTCGTCAAACGGTTATCAGTCATGGCTAATGTTTCCTCGAACAAGGGTCTGGATTTTTTGTTTTTTATCGTTTTTCAGGCTTATAACACAACTCCTTACCGGTGAACGAACACTTTCTGTTTTATAATTCTTTATAAAATAAACTACGATGGAGAAGGAAGACGCTCAGCGTTGGATGGGAGGGCGGAAGGTGCGTCAGGCGCCAATGTTCAAAAGAAAAAACAGACAGCCATGGCGATTGAGTTAATTCTTCTAATTCCTCTTTTTGAACCAGACTTTGAATATTTGAACACCCACTAACACTCGCAGCGGCCATATTTACTTCTGTGAACTCGGCGTGTGGAGCGTGACGTCGTGTCTTCTTCTGCTCATGCAGGTCGTTTCAGGAGCTGGAGTCTGATGGAAGCTGTGCTTAAAATGTAATCCTGATCGGATTGGAGCGTGAACGTAGCTTTTTTTTGTGTTGAGTCAGGTTGATTAGCTGTGGCAGCCATCTTGAATCAATAAACAGTTATAGGTTACAAGTAGGTCCTGGATAAAAATGGGTTGAAGAGGACGGAGGACGGACGTCCCAGCTGATCAGGTACCATTTGACTTAAAAATAACCAGACTACCCTTTAACCCAGTTAATTGGTCACACACACACACACACACACACACACACACCTCCCATGCTCTCTGCGGTATAACCAGAGGCAGGGAGAACACTTAATCCCTCAGCACCTGCCTCAGAACCGGCCCCGCCCCCCTGCAGCTGCACCTTCCTGCCCTCATGTGTTTATTCCACATGTGGCTGCAGCCGCTGGGGGCGGCGGCGGTGCGGGGCGCCCGGGGCTATTTGCATGTTTGCAGATTTGTTTGTATCTGTGTTGCATTAATGAAACATTTGAGCTCAGCAGATGGACGTAGTATAGAACAGCAGTGTTATGATCCTATATGCTGCAGAACAGACTGCAGGGATCAGTGTTCAGCTTTAATATGATGACACCAGCAATATGGGGTTCGTTTTCTGCATGGACTCCATTACCACAATCAAGATGGAGGCACGCCTACAGATATTTAAACAAAATACTGAAACTCCTGAATGAGTGTAATTAAACTCATAATATAAACACGGGTACCAAAACTCAATATGATGCCATTCAACACATCGAGTTTCGATGCATTAAATCCAAGAAAGCAGAGGAAAAGTCCTTTGTCAGCTACTGACTTATTATTTATTGCTGCTGCAGTTCTCCTCCTGAACTGCAGGTGTCGCTAAAGAAAATCAGCAGGAAGTGAAGCCAGAAGAAGGGCTGTAAGAAATGAAGAGAAACATGATGACGATTTAACTTTTCTGTTTGTGGAAAAACTGATTTTTATTACGAAACATCAGATTTTTATCAGAAGAAAAACTTATACTGATGCAAATGGATTTAATCCCAAAGCTGCATCGGTGCACAGCTGCCTCCTGCACGTGCACGTTTGTGAAACTTATAAAGTCAACACCTTTCAAGATGGCCGCCACAGCCAGCTGACCTTATGAGACACAAGAATGGCTGTAACTCAGTCAGTCTTACAGATACTGAGCTGAGATTTCACAAGAACTCAAAATCGTGCATGAGCTCGCTCATAACGCAGTTTGAGGTTTGACCAGGACGGCTTTAACTCCACCCCCTCCTCAGAACAAGATGGAGGGCGACATGCATTCCTTCAGGGAATGCTAGGCCTTTAATTCCTGCCTAGAACCGCGACGGATCCTTCTGCTGAAAGTCACCAACAAACAAAGATATAAAACATGTTAATAATTTTATTTGGGTAGAATATTTACAGTCAAACATAAAAAAAGTTAAAACAAAAATAAAAGGTTGGGCAGATGGATGAGAACTATTGTACAGGAAAAATAAAAAACGTGGTTTGTTCTCCGCCGACCTGCAGCTCCCACCTCCGTCACACATCAGCTGCTCCCTCCGCATCTTTATTTACACTCCTTCCATCCTCTCCTCCCCACAGCTCCCTCTTTGTTCTGCAGAGGGGGGAGGGTTCGAGGCGGAACAGCAGAAGAGGCAGAGATGGAGAGTCCGCAGCGTGACGACGAAGGAAGAGGAGCAGTAGTTCCTGGATCTGAGAACGTGTTTGTTGTTCGCTCTGCACTCGTCAAGCGCAGACGTGTCTCATGTGGAAGTTGACCACGTACTCCGCGTTGGTCCTCTGGACAGAGATGGCGAAAGGCTCGAAGGGGTGGAAAGTGAAGGCAACCAGGCGGCGCACAGCGTGATTGACCGGCCGCCCCAGCAGGCCCGCCTGGATCTTAAACTTCAGCAGGCCCGAGTCTCGAGCGTAAAACCTGGTGGGTGACGGAGAGACGGAGCAGATTCGTTAGAGCCCAAACCTCAGCCTGTCCCTTTCATCCAGTCTGCAGCTGATCGAATGTGTGACAAGTTACTTCACTGATGGTTCGATTTAATTTAAAGCTACTCATTGCAAAGTCATGAAGACAAATCAAGAAACAAAATCCACGTTTTTCGCCTCATATTGATGATTATTGTGTCCCTGTCAGCAAAGTTTACCTACAGAAACAGCTGAAGTGACTGAAAGTAAGTCAGCGATGGTGATGTCCATGGAAGAGCCGTTTGGGACAGAGACGTCCATCAGTGCTGATGTGTTGGGACATGTTTACGCTCAGATTAAATCCGCAGATAATTACCGGCCCTGCCTGAGCCTCGATACTTATTCCTGACAGTTGTCTTCGGCAGACTCACTCCTATATTTCCACCTGACATCTTCTCCTTGACTCCTGATTCCACCATATTTGTTTACCTACTTTGCCCAGCCTCATGTGGGTCCATCCTGTGCCTCAGCAGAGGCAGAGGATCTGAATGCACCCCTGCATTTCAGAATGAAATATCAGTATTGTTAGAAAATTACTGGAGTAAACTTTTTCAAACTGCACCATTTGATCCGTTCAGGACAACCACCTTATGTTTTATTTTATAGTTTGAAATGAGTAGCTTTAAGTCCAGTAAGAGTCAGAATATTCCCACATATTTTCCGTTTTGAAATTCCAGACTTTTCCAGACTGAGATGTTTGATGTGCAGCAGCGGTCAAGGTCATGTGACTCTGATCCCTGACCTACAGGTGTAAAACGGGCCGAGTCTCTACCTGATGGGGTGGTCTCCGCAGGTCTTGGGCCTCTCCATCACAGACACCCACTTGTCATCGTAGCTGAAGAGCGACAGGTCGAGGTAGGGGCTGCTGCTGTACGACTGGGCGCTGATGGGCAGCTGGCCCAGCAGGCGGCGTACCGCCTCTGTGTGGCCGCCATATTTGGCGTTTACTATGGTGTCTTTAAACCTGGAGACAGAGAGACAGAGACAGGGAGACACATCAGCTAAATGATTCCCCATTAGGGTTATAGTTTTAATTACAATCATCAAGTATTCTTTAAGAAATGACAGTAATTTAGTCAAATTATGAGTAAAATAGGAATCAGTGAGAGCTTCAGCGCTGGAGGAGCTTGGTACATTATATGCATTATCGAAAAACTGTTCTGCACTTAAAGATTATTTTTAAACTTTGCTAATTTTACAAGATTCATTTTAATGTTTTCCAGCGACTCTGCAAAGTGCAGCGACCCGGTTTATCTTTTATATGTGAGGAATGTGAAAAAGCACGGTATGTTTCAGAAATTAAAAGTTTCATCTTCCAGAAAACAGAATAGGAAAACAAAAAAACACAATCATATATATCTTTTTATATTTTTCTGACCGAAAAACTCAACAAAACATCCATATTTCCAAAACTCTGACCTGAGAAGTTATTAAAGTTAAAATAAATCAGTTAATTTACATTTTTAACACCTACAATGCAGTAAACAACCTTTGCTCAGATGTTCATTAGTTGTTTTTTAATTAATAATCAACAGAATAAGGAGCTATGTAATCTACAGGCACTGTCATCTTTCAAAATAATGGTACATAAAGTGTAATAAAGGTTTAGAAAAATGTAAATGTTCTTACACAAACCTGCTAAAATTCTACAAAATGCTGCATAATTTAAAAAATAAACATATATTTAAAACATAACTCAATAAAAAAGATATAAGCAAATTACAGAATAAAGATCTTATTTTCTAGAAATCTTTTTAAGATTTATCTTCCTATTAGTTGTTATTTTAGTTTAGAATTTACTGCTTTTAGTTTTTATATTTTTTTCATATTTTTAATCCTATTTGTAACTATATGGAAATATAAAGAAAATAACTCTGACAGCTTCTGGTATCTAAATATTTCCTGTAGTTGGACGTCTTTTTGTGTAATTATTATATTTCTTGTATTTTTTAAATCAGACTTTATTTCCCCCCAGTGATGCTAAATGTTCCTGATCCAGGATCAATAACCTCCTGTCTCTGTCCTCATGTTTCAGATGTCCTCTCTCCTGTCTCTGTCCTCATGTTTCAGATGTCTTCTCTCCTGTCTCTGTCCTCATGTTTCAGATGTCCTC